>NC_059295.1:5075494-5215494 GCF_017591435.1 Portunus trituberculatus
AAGGATGGGAAGCAAAAATAGCAGCACAGTTAGCCTTTGTCTTGCACACCAGACAACACATTATGATCTCTTTCTCTATGTGGGATGACTCATACACCATTGCCTACTTCACATACAGTGTAAAAAATTGCCAGTCAAGTGTTCCAAAATCATAATAACATCTTGACTTCCCAGGGAGAAATTTGTGAGACTTTAAAACTCATCACCCAAAAAAAAATCATGTCAGCCTTGCAGTGCCAAGACTTTCCACACATACTGTACGTAGAATATGGGTACAGGGGCAAAGCTTTAAATAGATGGGACCCACCTCACGTCCTAAGGAGAGGAAATGAGTGTTGAGGTGGGAGTTGGACAAGATCTCTGTGAAGTCCTCATAATCATCCATCTCTTCAGGCAGCTCCAAAAATACCTGATGTCTCCCAAGCATAAAGGCAACTTGCATTTTCACCTGAAAAAGTATTTTTATTAAGTTTACAAAATAAATGTATGGCTAAGATACATCTATTTGAACATACCACTTTGCTGGAACAAAAAAAAACAAACAATAAAAATTCTATCCAAGATGATCACCTATTATAAGCACCAAGTCTACATTAACCCCTTCAACACGATGACGCACATTTGCATCATCAGAGAGCTCATGACATATCCGAAGATGTGAATATCGTGTCATGGCTGCTTTCTGCTAAGATGGTGTTATTTTTTTCCTAGATACTATATGAGATCTTTCAGAATGTAAGTTGTATATAATATGATGGCTTACTTGATTTTATCATTATTACAATGGTGCACGATTCGCTTATACCAGGATAGATACTGATGAGCCCTTTTGGAAATAATCTTTTATTATATTATTTCTTTTTATAAAACCAATAGATTAGTGTACCATAAAAATAAAGGTTTTCTGTCATTTGTCATTTTCAGAAAATTTGTGTGGGTTTATTGTTAACAGCAATTAAGATCCAAGAAGACTGTTTGCTATTGCAGGAAGATATAGACAACAAATCATGAAGACTAAAGAAGAGAAAGATCCGGGAGTGGTTATACAAGAAACGCCGAGTCCTGAAAAACACATAAGTAAATTATTTGGAACAACATATAAAATGGTGGCTAATATTAGAGTGGTATTTCGCTATCTGGACAAGGATATGATGAAAAAAATTATTACGAGTATGATATGTTCACAGTTGGAATAAGCAGCAGTGGTATGGTCACCGAGCTTCAAAAAGGATATAAGAAAATTAGAACGGATCCAGAGGATAGCTACAAGATGTTGCTGGAAATAAAAGACCTAACATATGAAGAAAGGCTGAAGGAAATAGGACTGCCAACCTTACAAGATAAAGAGAAAGAGGGGACCTAATAATAATGTATAGAATAGTGAATGGCATTGAAAACATAGACAAGCAAGACCTGGTGCTGGTGGCAGAAGCTGGAAGGACACGAGGGCATGAAAAGAAGATCAGGATGAGGCAGTGTGTGAAGGATATTGGAAAATACAGTTTTCCACATAGGATGGTGGAAAAATAGAATGCATTGAGTGATGTTGTTACAGCACATGATGTGAAAAGCTTTACAGAAAAATGAGATAAATGGAGATATGGAGACATGAAACTATGAGCCCCGATTGAACCCTGTACAATACAACTAGGTAAACACACACACACACACAACATCCCACCACCATGCAGAGAAGACATTGCTATGCAGCTCAAAGGAAAAGTGGTTCGACAGGCATTGGAGCCTGACTTAGACGTATGTACAAGAGGGTAGGGGGCCATAGGGTTCTCCTGTCTCCATAATAAACAAGACTTGGATGCCTTGGATTCCCTTTCTGGGGAGGGGAGCAAAAATGTCCCCAGGTCAGACGCCCCTCTTGACAAAGACCTCAAATGCCTTGACACCTCCCTCAACTTTTTCTACATTAACTTCTGCAACATTCGCAGTCTTAGATCTAATTTTCAATCTGTAGAACACCACCTCTCCTCTACTAAACCTCATAATCTTTTCCTCACCGAAACACAGCTGTCTGAGGTAACTGACAGTACCCCCTTCTCTGTTCCCTCCTTCTTTCTCTATTCTCATTTTCATTCCAAAGTTGGATGTTGCATCTATGTACGCAATGACTTAACTTGCTCTCGTGCCCACGCTCTTGAATCTTCCAAGTTTTCTACCATCTGGCTTCGACTTAAGTCACTTTCAAACTAAATTCATCTGTGCTGTTTATCTCTCCCCTAATTCTTCTGACTATAGTAAATTCTTCAACTATATAACTTCCAAAGTGGAGCACATTCTGTCCCTCTACCCTTTTTGCAGAGATTTCCATCCTTTGGCTTTCATCTCCCTTCACTGACCATCCTGGTGAACTAGCCTTCAACTTTGCTATCCTCCATGACCTAGAGAAACTGGTGCAACATCCTACTCATATTCCTGACCATCTTGGAGACACGCCCAACATTCTTGATCTCTTCCTCACCTCTAATCCTAATGCTTATGGTGTCACCCTTTCATCTCCGTTGGGCTCCTCCAATCACAATCTCATTTTTGTATCTTCTCCTATTTCTCCAATCCCTACACAGGATCCCCCAAAGCGAAGGTGCCTCTGGAGTTTTGCCTCTACCAGTTGGGGGACCTAAGGAGGTATTATGCTAACTTTCCCTGGAATGATTACTGCTTCCGTGTCAGAGATGCATCTCTTTGTGCTGAACGCATAACAGAGGTGATAGTGTCTGGCATGGAGGTGTACATTCCTCATTCTTTCAGCCAGTTCCTGAATTACTTCTTTTTGCTCCGTTAGGCAGCCAACCAAGCAATTTGTGTCCTGCGCCGTTCCAGAATGCCTTTTTCCATCTGTTTTTTGTCCGCTAGTGGACCAAAGATTGGAACTTTGGTCGAGGGGTTTTACAAAACATTGGTCAAGTGTCCTTGTGACCAAAGCTACCGCCTTGTATTTTAAATTTCCAAATGTAAAAAGAAGCTAACTGTAATTAAATTTATTTCAGTCATTTACCATGTCAAATTTTTTTTATGGTACAACAAAGCTTTTCTTATGCTATATTGAGCATACGTTTTAATTTTTAAAGTCTACTGTAGTCGCCTGGTGAGTTCACGCCAAACATCAACAACAGCCTAATCGACTTGTCATATCTCTACTTCACTGACTAAATTTGGTAAGTATATGATTAATCTTGTTATTTATATATCATTACATGAATTTTTTATATTCTGCTTCTACTATTAAGAAAGGTAAGTGGATGAATTAAAGGGCAAAAACTATAATATGGAAGGATTGGAGTAGACTGAAGCTGAGATATCATGTACAGGCAAGCCCTGTTTAACGAAGGTTCACACAACAAAATTTCACTACAACGAAGGTTTCGTTTTACTACCATCTGCTTGTTTAATGAACACCAAACTCGCTTTAACAAAGTTTTATCCAGGTAATTTTTTCCAAATTTGAAAGCCCCACCGTATCATGCAAGCTGACAGGCTTTTGAATACACCAGGAGCTGCTGGTACTTAGGCCTGCCTCAGGAGAAATCCTGAGACAACTGTAGAATAAAGATCAAGATCAAGCCTCTCGTGGACAACACAGCACTGCCGATGCAAAGGCTTGATCTTGATCTTGATCTTGCTGCAAGAGGTGACACAGAATTTCTTCTGAGTCAGGCCTTTGTATTGGCAGTGCCTGTAGGGAAAATAAGAAAAAAAAATAACAACACAACAACAAAGAGGGCAATCACCATCTTTCACACCACTAGTTCCTGCATCTAGCACACCACATTCTCTCCAGGAACTCTTTTACAGCCTCAATCATCCTTTCATTCGTCTCCCCACAGAGTCCCAGCAGCACCACCATCCATTCCCTTCCTGTCATCTCCACTCTGTCATGCCCCAGCTCCCTCAGCACCATTTGCATCATCTCATACCTGTCTTTGGCATACTCCACACACTCCAGCACCACATGCTCCACCGTCTCATCCTCTCCCATGTCACACATCTGGCACACTTTGCTGCGGGACTCAGACCATCTATAATTCCTTGCATTCACATCCATGCACTGTGCCCTAGCTTAGAAGAGAAGGTCTCCACCCAGGCTTCCATCATACCACTTATCATACATTGGGGCCTGACTCAGAAGAAATTCTGCATCACCTGTAGCATCAAGATCAAGATCAAGATCACGCGCACAACTCACTCCCCAGTCAAAACATAACAGCGTCACCAGCAGCTCATCTTCCCTAGTTCAACTTACCACCAAAACCCCCTGCAATGTGGCCTAACGTTCCTAAGAAGACCAGGAAGTGTCTTACTCTCGAAGTGAAGCTGGGTATTATTCACAGACAAGAGAGAGGTCAGAAAACTAATAACATTGCTTGCCACCATCTTGACTCCATCTACTGTCTACTATTTTGAAGTCAGCAGACTATTAAAAAGGCTGGTGAGACCGCATCTTCCTTGAAAGCTAAAAGAACCACCTGAACTCGTGACTCTACAATGGATAAAATGGAAAGCCTTGTGGAAATGTGGTACATAAGTTTTGTATGCGGTACCATGATGTGCACTTTGTTTACATTCCACAGGTTGCCGGTTAGTGTATTTCCCGTTTCACTCTCCCTCCCTTCATAAAGTTAAGGTCATCAAAATTATAAAGTTACGTACATACATAAATTAGTGTACATTATAATGACTTAAATAAGACTACCTAAATGTTTAACTTCATCATTTTTACTTTCATTAAACCTTTTACTGTACTATGATGCACTCTCGCTTTGCTTACTCTCAATGGAAGTTCAAATCAGGGGTTAAACTTGTTATAATCGGTTCACTTAACGAAGTTTCATTTAACGAAGTGTTTTTTAGGAACGTAACCCCTTCGTTAAGCGGGGTTGCCTGTACGTAGCTCATACCCAGGAAGAAAAAAAGACTAATAAATAAATGAAAATGATCATGAGGCTGTATATTTTGAGTATATTTGTAGTTTTAAGTTCAAGGTTATTAAGAGGTGACCGATGAAACAATGGAGGAAAGGTAAAAACGGTACCTTTATGAGCTTGCAGGTAACACTCAATTCCGTGGTGGTCTACACATCAGAAGACATTATTGATGGATTTATTACACATTAGTGAATGGATCCTATTAACGAACCTAATGTAACCTAACCAAGCAAACAATAACCCAGCCAACTTAACCTAACCCACCTAACCTAACCAAGGTAACTTAACCAACCTATTTATTGTCATAACTTCTGAAGCATCAATTTGAGATGGAAAATGTCAATATGAAAAATCAGAAATGTAAGATTGGCAGAAATGAAAACAAACCAAACATATTTTAACCTAACCTCACCTATCCCCGACCCAAATCTAACATACCTATGCCCTACAACCATTCAAAATG
The DNA here is from genome assembly GCF_017591435.1 of Portunus trituberculatus. Lineage (NCBI taxonomy): Eukaryota > Metazoa > Arthropoda > Malacostraca > Decapoda > Portunidae > Portunus > Portunus trituberculatus. The sequence continues at coordinate 5,080,895 of NC_059295.1, forward strand.
CAAGAAAGGAAATCGGTAAAATCGAACCACTCATCCACTCCTCAGTCTTGCCCTAGTGGGCGGAAGTATAGGGCAAGGAGTATATACCGCCAGTGAGTCTGTCACCACCCACATATCCATTAATTTTTTAAAAAATCTGTGGTGTCGTTAATATAAATTTGCGGTGGGTATAATATGGGTTTTTCTTGTTCAAGTTAATGAGATCTTACTATTGAGACCAGTTAAAGTGACTGCTGTTAATGGGGTGTATTTATAAAATAATACCAGGAAATCAAACCAAACTTATCCAAACCAAACCAAAGCTAACTTTAACTAACCTAACATCTTATCCTTAATTCACCTAACAAAACCTAACCTAATTTAATAGATTCATTTTTGACTGTCCGTGCATATCATATCAGCCTAGCAAGCTCATATCTGCCTTATTAAGAATAATTTTGATAACTTTTATATAAATAGTTTTTATTGTATGACCCCAACCTATCTTTACTTAACCTTGTCATATGTACTGTACCTAATGGCTAAGTTTGGGCCCAGGTCTTTGTAGAACTAGCCTATGTTTATGAATTCTTTAATTCCTATTTTGTGGTATGTCTAGGCCACTCCCCTTTTGGTGGTAAACAGCTTCAGTATGTACCTATATGTATGATAGTATCATATGAACAACAGAAGAAAAAGATAAAAATGACTTAAGTAATATATGCTGTTAATAGCTAAATATTCTTCAGACCATTAAAAACTACACTTTTCAGGTACCATGGCTGCATTAGAAGAAATCATAGATGAAGAAATGTATGAAATGGAAGAATTGCGACGAGTGAGGATTCCACGCATTGTACCTAAAGATCGCAGTGACCCATTTCATTATCTTTCTGGTGAAGAATTCCTTGCGCATTTTCGTCTGCCAAAGGATGCTGTACGAGACCTCATTGAAGAAGTTAGGCCACAGGTACGGAACAGTAACTATTTACTTAAGTATATATGTGGATGGTGATATTGCTATAGAATATTTTACAATACTTATTGATTCAAGACCTGGGAAACCATCGTCTGTATTTCTTTCCACAACTCTGTCATCCTTTTTCATGTGGAGTGAATTGGGAAATTTAAGGTTCTTCCCCACTTTTTCTAGTCTTTCTTACTTACGGAGCGAAGGGGCCTGGGGATCCCCTCCTCTGTATTTTCCTCATAAATAGACTAGGCACAACGCAGAGGGAGAGGGAGTATATAACTCCTTCTTAAGTCCCTTGGTACATGTTTGCATGTCTTTCCACAGGATGTGACATTCCTCTGCATTTGAAGATGTATTTACCTATTTGTGTATTACAGGGCCCGAGCTAAGCTCTCTGTGTCCTGTCTCCTTGTCCACTCCTGTCATATCTCTCTTTCATCTGATTGACACACACTGCGTCAACGACATCACTGCTCAGTTTATTCCACTTATCAATACTACGATGCGGGAAACTGTATTTTCTCACGTCATTTAGACAGATGTCTTTTATTAGTTTTTTTCCATGTCCTCGGAGATAATTACTTGTGGTCACCTTTATCAATTCTCTGTCCAATATGTCAATCTTGTTCACCAATTTATACATAGTTATCATGTCTCCTCTTGTTCTTCTCTCTTCTAATGTGGTCAGCCCCAGTTTCCTCAGTCTTTCCTCATAGTCTAACTCCCTGAGTCCTGGTACCATCCTTGTTGCCAGCCTCTGTACCCTTTCCACCTTCTTCACATTTTTCTTCATATGCGGTGACCAGACACATGCTGCATATTCTCTAACTGGGCTCTTATTAAGGTGCATAATATCTTCTTCATCATTCCTTCATCTAGGTAGTGGAATGCAAGGCCAATATTTTGAAGCATGTTATATGTTTTCCAAAATATCTTGTTAATGTGTTTCTCCGGTGACAGAGTGTTTTGCACGGTTACTTGTAAGTCTTTCTCCTCATTGGTCTCATCAATTTTCTCATCACCCAGCCTGTAATCCTGTTTGGTCTGTATCTACTTCTTCCCATTTTTCATAACATGGCTCTTCTTTATATTGAATTCCATCTGCCACTCCTTACTCCACTCATATATTTTTTATCAAGATCTTCCTATAGCTTGTTACAATCTTCCACATTCTTTACTCTGCTCATAATTTTGGTATCGTCCGCGAACATGTTCATGTAACTGTCAATTCCTACTGGCATATCATTAACATAAATCAAAAACATGATGGGACCAAGCACTGACCCTTGTGGAACTCCACTGGTTACCTTCTTCCACTCGGACTTCCTTCCCTTCACCACTGTTCGCATTTCTCTTCCCACTAAGTAATTTTTCATCCATTTTGCTAGTTATCACTTACTCCTCCAATTTTCTTTAGTTTCCACATCAGTCTATTGTGTGGCACTTTATCAAAGGCCTTTCTCAAGTCCAGGTAAATAGCATCCACCCATCCCTCTCTATGTTGTAGTATGTCAGTCACTCTTGAATAAAAACATAATAAATTGGATACACACGATCTTCCTTTTCTGAAACCAAACTGCCTTTCACTCAGAATGTTTTCACTTTCTAGATACTCACTCCACTTAGCTTTAATTACTTCACATACTTTGCACAATATACTAGTCAACGATACTGGTCTGTAATTTAACGGTTCCATTCTATTACCATTCTTATATATAGGCACAATGTCAGCTCTTTTCCACTCTTTCGGGACTAATCCTGTTCGTATGGAGGTATCCACAATATCAAATACGGGGTTCAACAATTGATCCTTACATTCTTTTAGCAACCTTCCAGATATGCCATCAGGCCCCATTGATTTATTAATATCCAGATTGCTTATAATTTTCCTTACATCTTCTTTAGTAACCATGATGTCCTGCATTTGCTTTATCTCCGTTGGCCCTTCTCCTATAAAATGCTCCTCCTTTGTAAACACTTTGCAAAAGTTGTCGTTCAAAATTTCAGCTATATCTCTAGCATCCTCATATACTTCTTCCCCATTTTTTACCTTTTCTATTGTGTCCCTTTTATTTAGTTTTCCATTTATGAATTTGTAAAACAGTGTAGGGTCACTATCACAGTTTTCCACCACTCTCTGTTCATATTCCTTTTGTGCTGTTCTTCTTACTTCAACATATCTATTCCTTGCTGTTTTGTAAACTTCTCTTGATAATACATCACTGTTTTTCTTAAGTTTCTTCCATGCCTTTTCTTTGTTCTTTTTTGCTTCTTCACAATTTCTATTAAACCACTGTTTATTGTCTAAAGTCCTCTTTCTGTGATATGGCACAAACCTCTTCACAGCAGAGTTATATAAATCCATAAATTTATCGTATTTCAATTGCATATCCCCTTCCTGGTATACCACGGACCAGTCAATTTCATTAAAGAACTCCCTCATATGGTTATAATTTGCCCTAATATAATTCAATTTTTCCTCCCTGCGTTCCACAATCTTATTCGTGCTTAATTCCGTATCCAGCTCAAAGCTAAGGACATCATGATCGCTTTTCCCCAAGGGACATTCATGCTCAATTTCTTCTTTTAAGGAGATGGCCCTGGTAAATACCAAATCCAACCTTGCTGCAGCATCTTGTCCCCTGCACCTTGTTGGTGATCTCACCCACTGTGTCATCAAGTTATTTGTTGCTACGTTTAACAATTCCTCTGCCCACTCACCACCGTTCACCACTTCGTAGTCTTCCCACACTATTTCTTTACAATTAAAGTCCCCGACTATCATCACTCTATCCTTTCTGATGAGTTCCTGCTTCATTCTGTCTAGAGTATTTCTCATCACCATTTGGTACTGTTCATATTCCCAAGCACTGGTTCTGGGTGGTATGTATACTGTTATAATATTAATGTCCCTCTTACCATCTGTTATAAGCATACTTATCACTTCCTCATTTCCTTACTATAGTTCACCTCCTTCACTATCAGATCTTCCTTAGTAAGAACCATTATACCACCACCTCCTTTATTTTTTCTATCATTTCTCCATACTTTGTAGTGTTTTACATCAAACCAATCTAGCTTTATTTCGGGCCTTAGCTTTGTTTCCACCACACACATTATGTCCGGTTCATTGTTTATTAGGTAATCCATACATTCCAACCTCTTAGACAGAAATCCATCTATGTTCGTGTAAGTCACTTGAATTCCATTCCTAGTCTCTTTCTTCCATGTTTCTGTCAGTGTAATGTCTATTCCGTCTGTTTTATCCACCACTTCTTCAGCCTCCCATTTCTCATCCTCCAAAAATTCTTGGTCTTTTCCTCCTCGGTTCTTTCTTCATTCCTCTCTCTCACCTCAGTTACAAGCTCTTTCATTTTCATCCGTTCGTCCTGTGACATATTTCTTCTTATGTAAATTGTTTTGGTTTCCTTAGAGTCCTTAAGTTTCCAAGCCCTCCTCAACAAGTCCTCAGTTGCCACCTGAGACTTTACTTTCAATTTTAATGGTCTATTCTTGCCTTCCTCAAAAGCTCCTAGTCTAACACTTTCTTCTACCTCAGCATACAGGCACTCTTCCTCTTCTGAGATCTTATTCAGTAAAGACTTAATCCTGTCATTTTCCTTATCTCTCCTATCTTGCCAGTTCCTGTTAGTTTCCTCCCTCAATCCTGTTATGATCACGCATTTTTTCTTTTCAGCAATATCTCTCACTACATACTCATTTTCCTTTAATGCCTTTACCATTTCACTCTGTGTAATCACTTTATTTTCTTCTTCCTGCTTTTTCACTATCTCCCTAAAGGACCTTTGTACTTTCTGGTGTTCTTGTTTCACTTCTTTCATCCTGGCATCAATTAGGTTAAGGCATTTCTCCTTCCCCAGGTCCCCTTCAGATATTTTCTTCTCCATTTCGAGGAGTTTAGCCTTCATCTCGTCACACTGTTTCCTTAGTTTTTCCCTCAATAGCTCTTTGTTCTCTCTCGTTAACAAATAGATTTCTTTTTTGAAGGTATCGTTCTCCGCTATGACTCTATCCAGTTTTTTTTTTCTATGGAACAAATGTTTAGAAACTTACAACACTCCTTCATAAATAGAAAATGTCAAAATCTTTCAAACTCAAACTCCCCTCGAGACTTCTGGCATCTACCCATAAATATCTTAAATAACTTCACTTCTTCATCTTTCCCTCCTTTATTTCATCCTGATGGCACCACTGCCATCTCTTGTCTCTAAAGCTGAACTCTTCTCTCAAACCTTTGCTCACAACTCCACCTTGGATGATTCTGGGCTTATCCCTCCCTCTCCTCCTCCCTCTGATTATTTCATGTATACAATTAAAATTCTTCGTAACGATGTTTTCCATGCCCTCGCTGGCCTAAACCCTCGGAAGGCTTATGGTCCTGATGGGGTATCTCCTATTGTTCTAAAAAACTTCTGTCAAGGTCGCTCTACTGGTGATCTTCTGGCTTTCCTTACTGAGTCTTGGTCATCCTCTTTTAGAGATTTCGGTGAAACTTTTGCTGTAGCGTCAGACATATAAAAAGCTTTTGATAGAGTCTGGCATAAAGGTTTGATTTCCAAACTGCCCTCCTACGGCTTCTATCCTTCTCTCTGCAACTTTGTCTCAGGTTTCTTTTCTGATCGTTTTATTGCTGCTGTGGAAGACAGCCACTGTTCTTCTCCTAAAACTATCACTCGGTGACACGGAGTCCAGGTTATCCTCATGGCATGAGCGTATATGAATACTAAGATATGATATCCATTATAGCAGGCAATAGAGGAGTGGAAACAAATTTAATATTGTGGTGAAAGACAACACGCCAGGCTAAAAGGGTCACAAGAAGAAGAAGAAGCTGCCGAGACGCCGTGAGTCTCCGCCTCCTCTGTTTTGGCCGATCTCATCTCTGCTTTATTTTTGGTATTCCATGTAAGATTTCACTTTATGCAATACAAAACAATGCTTTCTTGGGGGCAAGGTTTGTAAAAAGCTAATAGAAATATATATATATATTTTTTAACCCATGTGGTATGTTGGGGACCAGCCCAGAACGCATCCCCATATTTCCATTATTTCCTATGAGAAAATCACGTCCACTTAACGAATTTCCACTCTACGAACAGCTTTGACACCCCTTATCCTGTTCGTTAAGCGGAGTATTGCAGTACTTAGGTGTTACAAGTATTTCCAATATCATAATCCTTCCTGCAGCCTACTCGGTGTGTGGAGAAAACGGGTTGCTCCCTGGTCTCATAGCAACCCACACATACATGCATACGAATGCACACACATGCCAGGTGCCTTTATACCTTTATTAATAGAACATCCAAATGGCTTACTCGTTCAAGCAAGAGCCAAAACTCCACTTGTGAATTATATTCACATTGATAAAGCCTGTGAAGCACGATTGCAAAATAAAATAAATATAAACTGCAGCACTGATGCGTTCGGTTTCAGCAATCGGACAAGTGATTCCGTAATGTAAACAACACATCCAAAACATGCCATCACCCGCCACTAAAATAAGAACAGATGGACTGTTTCACTGTGTAAACGTATTTGCCTATGGTGATTTTATTTACATAGTTGTAAATTTGTGGTGAGTGCTCCAGCAAATTTGTAATGAGTGCTGAAACAATAGTGTCTTGCAAACTCCTTACTTCTTATGTTTTTGTGTTCAGTGGTCAGATATATAGTGAATGTGTTCTTGTATGAGAATGATTTTTTTTCTTATAAATTTCTTTCAAATATTAAGGTGCGTCTTCCAAGATGCAGTGTCTTGCAAGCCGTAAAATACGGTAAACATGTTCGGATTTCCCACTGCTTCCTCCCTGTTGTGTTTGGTTCATCTCAGCACAGTGCCAGTACCACGCTACCCACGGATCTGAGAGGAGATGAGTAGCTTCTCCTTGCTTAGATACAATAAAACTCATGCTCCACCTGTAGTACACTACACCATAAACTTATTCTGAATTTATGCTATTGCGTTGTGTGCCACCAGTGGAGCACGCTCCTTGTGTACCATATGTGGCCCAACCCACTATAACAAACATTGTTCTCAACACATTGCGTCAGTACATTCCAAACTTGAGTAATTTCCATTTACAGGGAAAGAACAACTCACTCTTGATCCATGTACTCCCACATCTATAAATTGGTATGAAACAAATCAAATCATTGTCCTAATTGTAACACAAACTAATGGATATGCTCAGCAGAATACTGGCATTTCACATGTCACTCGAAGATCAAGGCTGAAATTTTGGAAAATGACAACACGATGAAATACAAAAATTCATAGGTCTGATGATTTACATGGAATTGTTGCATTACCTGAGATTTCTCTGTACTGGTCAAAGAAAAACATATATATGTAGGCAACTTTGATTTGAATCACTCCTTAGATTGTTACATATGTTCATCACCTTCACATGATACAATATGTATTGCAATCAATAAGCACTTACTTCTTATATAAAAATTTTCAATGATTTTTTAAATAAGCTATCAATTAAATGAAAATGATCCAACAGAGGTAAACCAGTTATATAGTGGCTTTCAAGGGCTGTGAAGGATATCATGATTTATGAGTAGCAAATGAAAATTTATTTCTTATGAAATAGGCTTAAAAATATATGATTTTAAGGCTAAATTTAGCTCAATACTGGAAAGTTATCATATAGCATGAATGAATTTTATTTATTTTCTTTTTTTTTCAGTCATACTAAATATAACTAAATGTTCTGATTGTCATACTTTAATTACATCCTTGGTTAGCATGAATAACATAATATTACATACAAAATCAAAAGATAAAGAAGTTTAAAAACATGGACATTTTTTTTTGCATATGCAAGCAAATGTACATTGGGTGAAGCAACACACAACAGTTGGATATGCATGATGTACCACCAGTGGTACACATCACAGGGATTGTGTTAAATGAAGGGAGAGTTCCATTAGAATGGAAGAGAACCAACATAATACCGATATAAAAAGGAGGAAAGGCAACTGAACCATTAATTTACAGACCAGTGTCACTTACAAGTGTTATGGAGAAGTTGTGTGAAATAGCTATCAAAGAAAAATGGGTTAAACATCTGGAGGAAGAACAAGTTATATCAAACAGACAACTTGGGTTCAGGACAGGATGGTCACGCATGTCGAACTTATTAAGTTTCTACTCAAGAGTAATAGAAGGACTGGAAAGCAGAGATGGATGGGTGGACACAGTATACCTGGACATAAATGGCTTTTGATATAAAGACCATCATGGAAGACTACTTTGGAAACTAGAGAACATAGGAAGACTGCGAGGAACTTTGTTAGAATGGACAAGGGATTATTTGTAGGACAGGGAGATGAGAACTGTGATCAGAAATAGAAGTGGAGTGCCACAAGGGTCAGTGTTAGTCGCATTATGTTTCAGATTTATGTAAATGACATTCACAATGGGGTAAACAATTATATTAATTTATTTGCTGATGATGCAAAGCTGCTAAGAGTAATCAAAATCCAGGAGGAATGTTTGCTGTTACAGGAAGATATAAACAAAATCTGCAAGTGGATTAAGAAGTGGAAATTGGAGTTCAATGCCAAGAAATGTCAAGTAATGTAACTAGGAAGGAGTAAGAGAAAACCGGTATGGAATTATCTGATGGGAGAGTAACAAATAATAAAGACTAAAGAGGAAAAAGATCTGGGTGTGATTATACAGGAAAATCTTAACCCCATAAAACACATAAGTAAGATATTTGGATTATCATGCAAAATGTTGACTAATATAAGAGTGGCATTTCAATTCATGGACAAAGACATGATAAAAAAAAATTATCACAAGCATGACACGTCCAAAGCTGGAATATGCAGCTGTGGTGTGGTCTCTGAGCTCTAAAAAAGATATAAGAAGATTAAAACTGATTCAGAAGATTGCAACAAAGATGGTGCCGGAACTAAAGGACCTAACACATGAAGAAAGGTTGAAGGAAATGGGACTGCCAACCTTACAAGATAGAAGAAAATGAGGAAACCTAATAACAATGTACAAGGTAGTCAATGGCATTGAAAAGATGGACAAGGAAGACCTGGTGCTGGTGAGAAAAGACAGAAGGACAAGAGGACATGTAAAGAAGATTAGGATGAGGCAGTGTGTGAAGGATGGAAAATACAGTTTTCCGCATAGATTAGTGGAAAAGAGGAATGCATTGAGTAATGAAGTTGTTACAGCACATAATGTGCATAACTTCAAAGAAAAATTGGATTGTAGACATGGAGACAGGACACTATAAGTCCCGCTCGAACCCTGTACAATACAACTAGGTAGAGAGAGAGAGAGAGAGAGAGAGAGAGAGAGAGAGAGAGAGAGAGAGAGAGAGAGAGAGAGAGAGAGAGAGAGAGAGAGAGAGAGAGAGAGAGAGAGAGAGAGAGAGAGAGAGAGAAAAAAGCCAAGCCATCTCAGTACACAATGATTTGATTTGTTGCAATGGCTAAAAGGGATGGAGTAAAGGGGTATAGAGTATCCTATAAACAGTCATAACAAAACATTAAATAATTACTGACAAAAAAAAAATGAATATTCTAAATATGTTATGTCCCATCATACACTAACTATATTTCAATTATGTACCACATATGGTACACCTGTTAAATGTTTCTATGATAATACTGGCTTTAGATAAAGTTGTCCTTAACCACACCTCTAGATAAAATTTTCAAACAATAGTCAAAAATATGTATGTAATCAAACAATGTTTTTCAACATTACCTTCAGACAAAAACCAACAAAAGAATTAGGAATAAAACAGTAAAAGCATAGCTACATATCAAAGTTCAAAATTCCATTCTTCTTACCAGTTTGTCAGGACATTCATCAAAGAGTTGCTTTATGAGGTCATGGTCATGCAGCTGCAGAGCAAGCCGCATAGCCTGCGGGTACTGGCCAAATTTGCGGTATAACTGAAGAGCTGTCTGCAGAAGGTTGGTATTCTCTGGGTCAGGTACATATGGTACACAGCTGGTCAGATACAGGCACACCCTCTGGTAAGCATCCTGAAGGATACATCAAATCATAAATCCTTAAACAACACTACCATAAATGCTAATAATTAAACTACTACATAATAAAATTGATCTGGAACAGTTCTATAAAAAAAATAATCATCATTCATTCAATTTGTCAAATACATGAAACTAGGTACAGTGGTGGCTCGCAATAGCACACTCTTTGGGGTGAGGGGTTGTCCATTAATGCAAATTGTCTGGTACTGAGTGGTTTGTCTGAGAGACCTTTAAACCCCCCCTTTCCCTTTTTTGGTAACTTATTCTTTTTTAACAATGCATATAAAATATTTTGATGTTTTAAACCATCTTATTCTACGCTCAATGTTGAAATAAAAGTTAATTATTATTTACGAAGTGTATTGTAACAAAAAAACAAATCTAACCAAGAATAGATGAATTAAAGATATAACTTCCTGTTTGGAGTGATGGGCAATTCCCATAACAACCATTTAATGACAGCCTGAAAGATCTTGCTGAGGTGACAAAGGAGGAAAGGAAGACAAGGGATCGTCAGGGTCAGATTAGACTACCTCCACACTTACCACCTATCCATAGATTACAAGTTTGCCTTCTTTAACCCTGCTCCACCTCCTTACCCTCTGTCTCCATCTTTCTTCTATCCCTCTGTTTCTTTATAAATAGGTGTGTTTCTGAAATTCTAACTTTTGTTCCACATTGCTGCTGAGGTAAAAATTAAGACATGTTCTCTATAGAAAAGTGTTCCCCTATTCCTTTTCTTTTTTTTATGCATGAGGGACACCTGCCAAGGGCAGCAAAACATAAAAAAAAAAAAAAAAGACCCACTGAAATTGCAGGTTCCCTAAAAGATTTTAAGTAATTAGCAAAAAAATAGGAACAAATGTCTTGAAATCTTCCTCTTAAAAGAAGTCAAGTCGTAGGAAGATGGAAATACAGAAGCAGGCAGGGAGCTCCAGAATTTACCAGTGAAAGATATGAATGATTGAGAGTTATCTCTTGCATTAGAGAGTTGGAGAGAATAGAAATGAGAGGAAGAGGAAATCTTATTTTACCAGTCTTTGGAGGTCTACAATTTCAATTCTTTCTTCTTTTGACTGAAGGTAATTTAGTATGAAGTGAACTAGCTTTTCTTCTTTAAAATGACAAATTGAGCATCAGCGCGGTGCCAGCAACGCTGCAGCGGTGGCAAAAGCGTAGCAATGTAAACGAAACAACAGTTAAATGCTAATTATGCATTTGTTGAATGATGTTGGGTAAGTGAAGATAATGAAACTGCCATACAATGCGAGAGAGAGAGAGTGCTGGAGCCCATAAATGCAGACACTGTAAACAACAGACAAATGCTACGCTTTCGCCAGCGCTGCAGCGTTGCTGGCATCGCACTGATGCTCAATTTGTCATTTACAAGAAGAAAAGCTAGTTCACTTCATACTAAATTACTCTCAGTCAAAAGAAGAAAGAACTGAAATTGTAGACCTCCAAAGACTGGTAAAATAAGATAAAAATCAAGTGATTGGAGAGTTTTAGGTTGCATTTATCTGTTGTTTACAGTCTCTGCATTTATGGGCTCCAGCACTCTCTCTCTCTCTGTATGGCAGTTTCATTATCTTCACTTACCCAACATCATTCAAACAAATGCATAACTAGCATTTAACTTCAGCACGCCGCGAGTGCAACCAGGAGACGGGTGAGATGGGATCGGGCAGATGTTCACAAGTAGGTTCAAATCCCAACACACATCGCCTTGATACTTTGCCATTTATCAAGTAGTTTAAAATTACCTACATGTCACCATGATACCCAGGTTCTAAGTGGTTACACCAAAGATGCACTTGAGTAGTGATATGGGCCCTAATATGGGTACCACTATAAATAAAATTACCTGTGCACACTAATGGGTGGAAGCTTAACAACTTTCAATACTCTTCAAGTAAAACCTACAGGTACTATAGGCCATAATATAAAAACAGCCAGGGACCACAAATTATCATGAGTGTAACCCAGGCAAGCACTAGCCACACCACCTAAATACAAGTTATATAAATTACAGACAAACAAAATGAGTTACAATATCTGCCTTTAGGCTTTTTATTATGTCATATGTGTATTAGTCTGCATGGCCACTCGGGAATCATGGATTCGTGGGGGAAAAAAAAAAGAAAGAAAGAAAGCTGCCATAATAGTAGGGAGAAAATTTTTTTTTTTTTAAATAAAAAAAAAAAAAAAAAAAAAAAGAGGTTAGGTTAGTTCAATCCGTTATCGAGTGATATCCGTTACTGTGAGGTCCATTATCACGAGGCACCACTGTAATTAACCCTTTCAATATGAAGACATGTATTTTGTGTCACCGAGGCACTTGTGATACATCCAATGATGCACATATTGCATCATGGCTGCTTTCTGCTAAGATGGTGTGTTCTCTTTCTCGGATACTGTATGAGATTTCTCAGAATGTAGGTTGTATACGATACGATGGCATACTTGACTTTCACCATTATTACAAACAAGGCCAGACTGGGAGCCTTATTCAGGCCAGAAGTCATTCATGTAACTAAGCTACTCTGGCCTTAACCACACAAGCACGTTCATACCCCACACATTGAACATGCAAGCACACGTATGCATATATGCCAGCACTTACACACACGCACGCATGCACACACATGCGCTTACACACACACACATGGCCCGGTAGCTCAGTGGTTAGAGCGCTGGCTTCACAAGCCAGAAAACCGGGGTTCGATTCCCCGGCCGGGTGGAAATATTTGGGTGTGTCTCCTTTCACGTGTAGCCCCTGTTCACCTAGCAGTGAGTAGGTACGGGATGTAAATCGAAGAGTTGTGACCTTGTTGTCCTGGTGTGTGGTGTGTGCCTGGTCTCAGACCTATCCCAAGATCGGAAATAATGAGCTCTGAGCTCGTTCCATAGGGTAACGTCTGGCTGTCTCATCAGAGACTGCAGCAGATCAAACAGTGAATTACACATACAGTTTCCCGCATAGTAGCATTGATAAGTGGAATAAACTGAGCAGTGATGTCATTGACGAGGTGTGTGTCAATCAGATGAAAGAGAGATATGACAGGAATGGACAAGGAGACAGGACACAGAGCTTAGCTCGGGCCCTGTAATACACAAATAGGTAAATACAAATAGGTAAATACACACACACACACACACACACACACACACACACACACACACACAAGGAAGAGGAAAGAGTACAGAACATGATTAAAAAAGAAGTACAAGCATGGAGAGTCCAAGATAAGAAAGATAAGGCTGATTTTCAGGACGTGATTCAAGAACAACTTAAAGAAAAAGAAGAAAATATGACAAACAAAATTATAGGAGTTCTCAAGACAAAAAAAAATCTAGGTAGAGAAATAGCAGAAAAAAAGAAGAGTGTAGTCGTATTTGGAATAAAAGAAAAAAAATATAAAATATAGACCAAAAAGAGAAAAAGAAGAAATTAAATCAGTCAAAGACCTACTGAAGAATCTAAACGACGAAGATAGGCAGAACTTGGAAGAGGAAGTAGAAGAAATAAACGGAATGGGACCATATCAAGAAAGAAAAACGAGACCAATTAAAATATTACTAAAATCACAAGCAGCAACAGAAGAAATATTATATAGAACAACAAAACTTAGAGAAACAGAAGGCTGCAAGGATATCTATATAAAGAAAAATAGAAATGAGAAAGAAAGGAAGAGATACAATGAACTGGCAGCAGCAGTAAGGGAAAAGAATAATAAAAGGTCAGAAGAGGAGAAGATGGCATTTTTTTGGAGAATTCTAGGAGACAGGATAAGGAAATGGTATATAAACGAGAAGGAAGAGAAAAAAGTGGAACAAGCAAAAGAGTAAAAATGATGTATACGAACATAGACCGGGTTTTATCAAGTAAACTAGAATTAAGAGATTATATAAAGAAAAAATCCAGATATTATATGCCTGGATGAAACAAAACTAAATAAGGCAATCAAAATAGACTTGGATAATAGGTATAATGTATGGAGAAGAGACAGAGTGGGTAAAGGAGGAGGAGTCATGATTATGTTAAGGAAAGAGATAGTGATAAACCAAGTGGAATGTGGGGAAGGAAAAGCAGAAGTATTGTATATTAAGATGCATATTAATAAAAAAGAGTTAACAACAATTGTAAAATATGTGCCACCAAAAACAAATTCATGGACCAATCAAGAATATAAAGACATGATAGATGACACAATAAGGAGTCTAACGAGAATCGTTAAAGAAAGGAGAAAAGTGATATTAGTAGGAGATTTCAACTGTAAAGAAGTGGACTGGGAAAATTATGAAAGTGGTATGGGGGAAGAAGCCTGGGGAGAAAGATTCTTGAACCTAATGATAGACAATATGATGGACCAGAGAGTAAAAGAATGCACAAGATTCAGAGGAAACGACGAGCCAGTGAGATTGGACCTAGTTTTTACAAGGGGTATACAAATGAATGATGATATAAGATATAAGTGCCCATTGGGAAAGAGTGACCATGCAATATTAGAAATAGATATAGAAGTGGGAAAGGAAGATAGAGACGATTCATACAAAGGAGACCGATTAAATTACAGAAAGGCTGATATTGAGAATCTCAAGAACTATTTTAAAAACGTAGACTGGGAGGAGATGGAAAACTCAGAGACAATGCAAGATAAATATAACTTATATTTGGAAATATACAAAACAGGAGTCAGGGAATATGTCCCGAAATATAGACCTAAAGAAGGAAAGAAAGATTGGTTTAATGCAAGGTGTGCTAGGACAAAGGAGAAAAGAGATGGAGCATGGAAAAGGTGGAGGAGAAATAGAAATCCAGCAAATAAGGAAAACTTCAAGACAGCGAGAAATGAATATGTTAAGGTGAGGAAGGAAGAAGAAAAGAACTTGGAAAAAGACATTGTGAAAAATGTAAGGTGCAACCAAAATTGTTCTATAGATTCATAAATGGAAAAATTAGGCAAAAAGAAACAATAGAAAGGTTAAAAGGAGAGAACGGGATGGTGGAAGACCCAAAAGTATGGCAGAACTATTAAATAAAAATTCCAGGAGGTCTTTACTAAGGAATCCAAATTTGAAAGGCCACAGGGTAATAGAGAGTCAATCTATATGAAAGAGATTAAAGTAACCAAGCTTGAAATAAAAGAGTTAATGAAGGAACTGGATGAAGAGAAGGCAATGGGACCAGATGAAGTCTCAGGCAGAATACTGAAAGAATGTAGGGAAGAACTAGCAAGTCCTATATACAACATCATAAAATGCTCAATAGAAAATGGAACAGTACCAGTAGAATGGAAAAGAGCTGAGGTGGTTCCCATATATAAGAGCGAAGGAAGGAAGAACCTTTAAATTACAGACCGGTATCACTAACTAGTGTAATATGCAAGATGTGTGAAAGAATAATAAAGAAACAATGGATCGAGTTCCTTGAAGACAACAAATTAATATCAAATAGCCAATTTGGTTTTAGAAAAGACGGTCTTGTGTAACTAATTTATTGAGTTTCTATTCTAGAATAGTTGATAGAGTACAAGAGAGAGAGGGATGGGTTGACTGTATTTATTTGGATTTAAAAAAGGCGTTTGACAAAGTGCCACATGCAAGATTACTATGGAAGTTAGAGGAGAAGGGTGGCTTAAAAGGAAGCACATTGAGATGGATAGAAAATTATTTGAGGGGGAGAGAAATAAGGATGGTAGTTAAAGATATGAAGTCCAAATGGAGAGCAGTAGAAAGCGGAGTGCCACAGGGTCAGTATTGGCACCAATACTTTTTCTCATTTATATAAATGACATGCCAGGAGTGAACAGCTACATAAATCTGTTTGCAGATGATATGAAACTGTGCAGAGTTATAAAGCAAAAAGAGGATTGTGAAATACTGCAAGAAGACCTAAATAAGATCTGGGAATGGAGTAAAAAGTGGAAATGGAATTCAATGTGAACAAAAGCCATGTCATGGAAATGGGAAAGAGTGAAAGACGACCTGTGGGAATCTATAAGATGGGAGATGGAGTAGAACTGGAGAAAGTTAAAAAGGAAAAGGACTTAGGAGTGACGATGGAAGAAAACAATTAACCAGTAAGCCATATTAATAGAAATTTTAGAGAAACATAATTTGCTAAGGAATATTGGAGTAGCATTCCACTACATGGACAAAGAAATGATGAAGAAATTGATAAGTACTATAATAAGACCCAGATTGGAATATGCAGGAGTAGTGTGGACCCCTCATAAAAAGAAACACATAAGGAAATTGGAGAGGCTACAAAAAATAGCTACAAGAATGGTTCCAGAATTTGAAGGGATGACATATGAGGAGAGACTAAAGGCTATGGATCTACCAACCCTGGAACAAAGAAGGGAGAGAGGAGACCTGATACAAGTTTATAAATTGATCAACAGAATGGACCAAGTGGATAATGAGAAACTGATCCTGAGAGAAGAATATGACATCCGAAGCACAAGATCGCATAGTAAAAAGCTGAGAAAAGGAAGATGTCTGAGAGATATTAAAAAATATAGTTTCCCACAGAGATGTATTGAGACGTGGAACAGTTTAAATGAAGAAGTAGTGTCTGCAACGAGTGTACATACTTTTAAAGTAAGATTGGATAAGTGTAGATATGGAGACGGGGCCGCACGAGCATAAAGCTCAGGCCCTGTAAAACTACAACTAGGTAAATACAACTAGGTAAATACACACACACACACACACACACACACACACACACACACACACACACACACACACACACACACACACACACACACACGAGAAAAAAAATATACACTTCTGGAAAATTGTGGAAGAACAAACGAAGGTTAATGACACAAAGTTGACAGAAAAAGTAGTTCAAGTGATAAAGTAGAAAGAAAAGTTGGTCAGAGACACTGTTGACAGGAAAAAGACAGTCTTGATATTCAGTCTAAAGGAAGAGAGAATACCACAGTGGTGTGAATGAGAAAAGAAGGAGATGGCAAGTGTAGAGAAAGTAATAGAGTCCATACAGGAAGATAAAGAAATAACACCAGAGATTGAAGAAGTTTTGATGACTGGGAAGGAAGGGGAACATAGGCCAGTGAAAATAAGGTTCAGATCACAGACAGCAGCCAAAGATCTACTGGGTAAAGCATCTAACGTAGCATGGATAGAAAGATTTAAACAGATATGGATAAAAAGAGACCAGACTAGAGAGGAGAGAACCACCATCAATGAACTGAAAAATGAAGCAAATAAAAAGATGACCAAAGATCAGAGTTGGAGAAGAAAAATTTTTATTGGAGAGTCAGACATGAGACTGAAAAAAATGGTACAAGAAAGAGGAAAAACAGAAGGGAGAGGATCAAAAGTACCATATACTAATGTAAATGGCCTACTGTCAACAGGATTAGAAATTAAGGATTATCTGAAAGAAGAGAAACCAGACGTCGTAGGATTAGCTGAAACTAAGTTAGTGGGCGACATGGATCATTTAAATATTGGGGATGGGGACTACAATGTTTGGTTTAGAAATAGAACAAGAAAGCAAGGAGGTGGTGTAATGTTGTTAGACAAGAAAGACTTACTAGTGGATTCAGCTTTGTATGGGGAAGGGAAGGCAGAAGTATTGAAAATTTGCTTGTAAAGAAACATGGGAAGACACTTGAACATTATTGTAATCTATGTACCCCTACATAAATTCATCGATGGAAGAACACAGAGAAACGTTGGAAGATACAAGGATTTCTTTATCAAAGTTGTTGGAGGAGAACAATGAAATACTAATGATGGGTGACTTCAACTGTAAAGGTTTTGTGAAAGGACCAGACCACCGAAGGTAGCATAACATCATGGGGAAGCAGATTGCCAGAGATGGCCATAGAAAATATCTTAACACAGATTAAAAATAAATACAGGCAACCATCGCTTAACGAAGGTTCACACAACAAAATTTTGTTACAACAATGGTTTCATTTTACTACTACCATCTGCTCGTTTGACGAACACCAAACTTGCTTTAATGAAATTTTATCCAGGCATTTTTTCCAAGTTTGAAACCCCCCTGTATCACACAGGCCAACAGGCTTTTGAACACACCAGCGCCTCTTGTGGCCAAAATGCACACCACTGACTCCACGAGTTCAAGATAATAACAGCGTCAGCAGCAGCTCGTCTTCCCTCGCTCAACGTGCCACCCGAATGCCCTGCAATGTCGCTTAGCATTGCTAAGAAGACCAAGAAGTCTCTTACTCTCGGACTGAAGCTGGATATTATTCACAGCCACGAGAGAGGCGAGAAAACTAATAGCATTGCTCGCCACCATGGCTTGACTCCATCTACTGTCTCTACTATTTTCAAGTCAGCAGACTCTATTAACTAACCCCTCCTACTCGGGAACATCGATAAACGTTCATCACGCAAAATTCGGGGCACGTTTGGGCGTTTTTGGCTATATTTTGGCTATTTTCTTCCTGTTTTCTTTGCTTGTGAGTTGGCAACACTCATCGGGAGTAAACATGTGCTATAGGTCAGTGTGTCACCAACTTCCACGATGGATGGTGAGAGCGAAAATGATTCCACGGTGTCCGATTCACCACCTCTCCCGCTTACTTCTACACCTCGGGTCTCTCGTCATGTTGCGGGGAGACAACTTTTGAATGAGAATGGTATCGAAAGGGCATTGGAATTAACACTTTCTACAATAATAGAAAGCGAAGATAGCGATGTTCTTGGCTCTGATACAGATATAGGAGGTTCAACCACTGAGGGGGAGGACATTCTACCACCATATATATATATATATATATATATATATATATAGAGAGAGAGAGAGAGAGAGAGAGAGAGAGAGAGAGAGAGAGAGAGAGAGAGAGAGGATACACGGGGCCTGTTTTCTATCGCTGTAGCCAAGGCCGCTGGCACCAATCGGACGCAAGGCCACGTACACCGATGATACCACCTCATTCAACCTATGATATTTTGGTAACCATAGCATCTAGTGACTTCTGGTTTTTGGCATTGCAAAGAGAAAGAGTTGCTTGTGGGCAGAACACCATTTGAACTCACTTGTTTATTGAATTTCCAATTGTAATCAGTATGTAAATAGAGGCTATTTTGTGCATTTCTCGCCAAACTTACCGAGTTAGCACGAGCGAAAAACCAAACGTCCCCGAGTTTTAGGGGTTAACCCGCTAAGACCGATGGCCGCAAAATTTGCACCCTCCCATTACCGCAATTATCATAAAAAAATTAACTCTTATAAATTACTCTGGAAAAAAATCTGCTGTTAGTAGACATGACAATGCATCATCCTACAAGTTTTTATTGCTCTACTCACTATGGTTGTCTCAGAATAACAACCGATAGTTGGAGAAGATTGTGGTAGCGGCAACTCGGCGGAGGTGCTTTTATGTGTATTCTTACATAATGTAAGGCACTGTTCATGTTTTTATGTGTTTTCACATGTTTTTCGTGTTTTCACTCATATTGGCTGATTATAGTTACGTATGTTTTTATCAGGCGTGGGTGACGATGTTGTCACAATAGCGGGGTCGGGATCTACCTCCAACCTGTGCACTTTGCGTCTTGTCCCGCCTTGTCTATCACTTTTATCACTAAACTTTAGCTTCCTCTTAGCATCAGGAGCCATAGTTGTAAATAATAGTTCCATAAATAAGTAAATACGTAAATACGTAAATAATTATCACTGCGACACGACGCTCACGCACCTCAGAAATTTGCAGGAGACTAGCTGGCTAGAGCGGTGTGCTTCCTGGGAGCCGACAGTACTACCATAGGACTACGTCATGACCAAATATAGCAGCGCTACCAATGCTAGCGCAGTTTTTATTAGCGCTCAAAGTAGCTGCCCCATTTAAGGGCTGTCGGAAGTGTGCTATGCAGCCGTATTTAAGGCCTGTCGGACTTTTCGGGTTAAGAAGGCTGGTGAGACCATATCTTCCTTGCAAGCTAAAAGAACCACCTAAACTCATGACTCTGCAATGGATAAAATGGAAAGCCTTGAGGAAATGTGGTACATAAGTTTTGTATAAGGTACAATGATGCGTCTTTTGTTTACATTCCACAGGTTGCCAGCTAACATATTTCCCGCTACACTCTCCCTCCCTTCATAAATTTAAGATCATCAAGATTATAAAGTTACTTACATACATACATTAGTGTACATTATAATGACTTAGTCTTAAATTAAACTGCTTAAATGTTTAACTCCATAATATTTACTTTCATTAAACCTTTTACTGTACTGTGACGCAGTCTCACTTTGTTTACTCTCAATGGAAGTTCAAGTCAGGGGTTAAACTTGTTATAATTGGTTCACTTAACGATCGATTTTTTAGGAACGTAACCCGTTCGTTAAGCTGGGGTTGCCTGTACAAGATTTAAATAGAGGGAATGATGCACTATCCAGACCTGACCTTTTTTTCACCAAGGATCACACCAATATTTAGGAAGGAGCGCAGGAAGCTCGTGCAAGCTTGTCATACTTGTCGTCTCTGTGTATTATGCTGCTATTTTTTAGTCACTATATCGCCTTCAGAGAGGAAAGTGGACGCTCTTCAGAGAGAGAGAGAGAGAGAGAGAGAGAGAGAGAGAGAGAGAGAGAGAGAGAGAGAGAGAGAGAGAGAGAGAGAGAGAGAGAGAGAGAGAGAGACATTTGCTAATATTTTAGACACAAGCGGACGATGTAGCTTATCTTCGAGAGGAAGAGGGGAGGGAGGGAGAGAGAGAGAGAGAGAGAGAGAGAGAGAGAGAGAGAGAGAGAGAGAGAGAGAGAGAGAGAGAGAGAGAGAGAGAGAGAGAGAGAGAGAGAGAGATTAGAAAATTTGTTGTTTTTGTATTTGTGTGTGTGTGTGTGTGTGTGTGTGTGTGTGTGTGTGTTTTCACGAATGTTATAAGGCGGACGATGTAACTTATCTTCGAGAGGAGAGGGGATGGAGGGAAGGGAGATGGGGAGGAGGGAGGAGAGAGAGAGAGAGAGAGAGAGAGAGAGAGAGAGAGAGAGAGAGAGAGAGAGAGAGAGAGAGAGAGAGAGAGAGAGAGAGAGAGAGAGAGAGAGAGAGAGAGAGAGAGAGAGAGAGAGAGATGGGAACAGTCTATGCCATTGGGTAATTTTAGACACAAGGTGGGACGCATGTAGCTTACCTTTAGTGATTGGTGGAGACAAGGATGGTGGGAGGAGCACTAGGATTTCAAGGACAGCATAAGGCGTGTGTAGTTGGTATCCAATACACTATATGGGACAATTGAACTGAAGAAAGCTCAGAAAAGAAATATGACGTCTACGTAGGCGTCACTGTATTTGCTACTGATGCTTCATGACGCCCACATAGGCATCACCGTTGTGAAGGGTTAATGCATAATAGAAAGAGGGTGGGTGACAGGACAGAACCCTGAGGAACACCACTATTAATAGATTTAGGAGAAGAACAGTGGCCGTCTACCACAGCAGCAATAGAACGGTAGGAAAGGAAACTTGAGAGGAAGTTAGAGAGAGAAGGATAGAAGCCGTAAAATCAAAGCTTTGTGCCAGATTCTATCAAAAGCTTTTGATATGTCTAACGCAACAGCAAAAGTTTCACCGAAATCTCTGAAAGAGGATGACCAAGACTCAGTAAGGAAAGCCAGATCACCAATAGAGCAAACTTGACGGAAGCCATACTGGCGATCAGACAGAAGATTGCGAGGTGACGTTTGAGAATCTTCCTATTCAGAATAGATTAAAAAATACTCTAGACAAGCAAGAGATTAAAGCTATAGGATGGTAGTTTGAGGGGTTAGAATGGTTACCCTTTTTAAAAACAGGCTGAATGTAGGCAAACTACCAGCAGGATGCAAAGGTAGAAGTAGATACACAAAGTTGAAAGAGTTTGGCCATGCAAAGTGCAAGCACGGAAGCACAGTTTTTGAGAACAATAGGAGGTACCCCATCAGGACCATAAGCCTTCCATGCCCGGCGAGGGCATGGAAAACATTGTTACGAAGAATTTAATTGTAGACATGAAATTATTTATACCATTTATACCATGTGGGCTTTTCACAGGAATTTATGGGCTAAAGGGGATACTTTTTTGGGGTACCCCCTATCTCAAAGCCCACCCGCTAGGAAACTGTTGCCCCGAGTGAGGAAGACCAACCTACACTCGGACCGTGGACAGGATTCGAACCCGTGCGCTTGGAGACTCCTCGGATCCCAAAGCACGCATGGTTCCACTGTACCACGGCGGCCCAGTCAATAGTCAAGAGGGAGGAGGAGCGGGAGGGACAAGCCTAGAATCGTCCAAGGTGGAGTTGTGAGCAAAGGTTTGAGAGAAGAGTTCAGCTTTAGAGACAGAAGAGATGGCAGTGGTGCCATCGGGATGAAATAAAGGAGGGAAAGATGAAGTAAAGTTATTTGAGGATGTTTTTGGCTAGATGCCAGAAGTCTCGAGGGGAGTTTGAGTTTGAAAGATTTTGACATTTTCTATTTATGAACAAGTGTTTGGTAAATTGAAGAACTGGTTTGGCATAATTCCGGGTAGAGATATAAAGTGCATGAGATTCAGGAGATGGAAGACTCAAGTACCTTTTGTGGGAAACCTCTCTATCATGTATAGCATGAGAACAGGTTGAGTCAAACCAAGGTTTAGAAGGTTTAGGTTGAGAAAAAGAATGAGGAATGTACACCTCCATGCCAGACACTATCACCTCTGTTATGCATTCAGCACAAAGAGATGGGTCTCTGACATGGAAGCAGTAGTCATTCCAGGGAAAATCAGCATAATACCTCCTCAGGTCCCCCCCAGCTGGCAGAGGCAAAACGCCAGAGGCACCTTCGCTTTGGGGGATCCTGTGGAGAGATTGGAAAAATAGGACAAGATACAGAAATGAGATTGTGATTGGAGGAGCCCAACAGAGATGAAAGGGTGACAGCATTAGCAGAAGGATTAGAGGTGAGGAAGAGATCAAGAATGTTGACTATAGTAGAACAAACTTCCAACAACTAACGAAATACTTTAAGAATATGGACTTGAATAAAACACTTTTGGCAAGACACATAGAAGAAAAGTGCAATACCCTACTGGAGATCTACAATAAAGGGGTTGAGAGATGGGTAGCAAAGAAGTCAACATGGAACTTATTTAAGAAGGATTGGTATAATAAAGAATGTGCTGCAGCCAGGCAGGAAAAAGAGAAAGCATGGAAAAAGTGAAGGAGAAATATGAGACACGACCTGTGGGCAAACTACATAAGAAAAAGGAACGAATGTTAAAATACACAAGTTGAACAAAATAACTATGAGAGAAATATTGTAGACAGATGTAAAGACCAACCTAAGTTATTTTACAAATAAATAATGGAAAATCGAAAAGAAAAAAAAAAAGACCGGCAGAATAAAAGTTAGTGATGACATGATTGATGACACTAAAGAAATGGCCGAGGTGTTCAACAGAAGCTTTCAGTCAGTGGTTACTAAAGAGGATGACTTTAAGAGAGAGAGACTCAGGACTGATAATGTAAATGAGTTGAAAGAAATTGTTGTAACAGTTGAAGAAGTAAAGGATATGTTGGAGGGGTTGGATGCAAGAAAAGTAATGGGTCCTGATGGCATGTTAAACTGGATTCTCAAAGAATGTAGTACACAACTGGTCCAAATATTACATAACTTATTAATACCATCCTGTTGGAAGGAAGAGTCCCCAAGGACTGGAAATGTGCTGATATTACTCCAATTTACAAGACTGGAAACAAAGAAGACCCACTTAATTATAGATCAATATCCCTAATAAGTGTAAAAGCAAAAATTTGTGGAAAGATAAAAAAAAGATGGGCGAAACACTTGGAAATCAACAACACTATAATGGAGAACAATTCGGCTTCAGAGAGGGGAGGTCGTGTGTAACTAACCAGATAAGCTTATACTCAAGGATAACTGACATAATTCAAAAGAGAGATGGATGGGTAGATTGCATTCATCTAGACCTCAAGAAAGCATTTAATAAGGTACCAAACAAAAGACTAACATGGAAACTTGAAAATATAGGAGGACTAGGAGGATCCACATTAAAATGGATGACTGACTTCTTGACAGGTAAAGAAATGAAGACAGTTGTCAGAGGAAGTAAATCAGAGTGGAGAGCTGTAAAAAGTGGAGTCCCACAGGGATCAGTGTTGGCATCTGTAATGTTTTCAATCTAAGTAAATGACATGGCAGAGGGAAAAACAAACTATATGAGTCTATTCACTGATGATGCTAAATTCATGAGGAAAATAACATGTGAAGAGGACTGTAATGCCATGAACCAAAACCTAACCAAAATACATGAATGGTCATCAAGGTGAAACACGGAGATTAATGCCAAGAAATGCAGTGTGATGGCATTTGGTACAAGTGCAAGAAGAACAGAAGGAAACTACTATTTGGGTACAGAAAAACCTAACATAAGAAAAGAGGAAAAAAGTCTGGGAGTAACTGTCTCAAACAATCTGACATATAGCAAGCACACTAACAAGATCACTGGAGAAACGTACAGGCAACCCCCGCTTAACGAAGGTTCACAAAATGAAATTTCGTTACAACAAAGGTTTCATTTTACTACTATCTGCTCGTTTAACGAACACCAAACTCGCTTTAACGAAGTTTTATCCAGGTAATTTTTTCCAAGCCGACAGGCTTTTGAATACACCAGCCCGTCTCGTGGACAACACGCACACCACTCACTCCCCGTTCAAAACAATAACAGCGTCAGCAGCAGCTCGTCTTCCCTCGCTCAACTTACCACCAAAACGCCCTGCAACGTCGCCTAGCATTGCTAAGAAGACCAGGAAGTCTCTTATTATCGAAGTGAAGCTGGATATTATTCACAGACACGAGAGGCGAGAAAACTAATAGCATTGCTCGTCACCATCTTGACTCCATCTACTGTCTCTACTATTTTCAAGTCAGCAAACTCTATTAAGAAGGCTGGTAAGACCGTATCTTCCTTGCAAGCTAAAAGAACCGCCTGAACTCGTGACTCTACAATGGATAAAATGGAAAGCCTTGTGGAAATGTGGTATATAAGTTTTGTATGTGATACAATGATGCGCCCTTTGTTTACATTCCACACGTTGCTGGTTAGTGTCTCCCATTTCACTCTCCCTCCCTTCATAAATTTAAGATCATCAACATTATAAAGTTACGTACATACATACATTAGTGTACATTATAATGACTTAAATTAAACTGCCTAAATGTTTAACTTTATAATTTTTACTTTCATTAAACCTTTCACTGTACTATGATGCACTCTCGCTTTGTTTACTCTCAATGGAAGTTCAAGTCAGGGGTTAAACTTGTTATAATCGGTTCACTTAACGAAGTTTCGCTTAACGAAGGGTCTTTTAGGAACATAACTCCTTCGTTAAACGAGGGGTTGCCTGTATCTAGTGAGAAACATCAAGATGGCCTTCAACTACATAGATGAAGAGATGATAAAAAAAAACTGATAACGTCTATGATACGTCCAAGATTGGAATATGCATCATTAGTATGATCACCATGTCTAAAGAAAGGTACTAGGAAACTGGAAAGGATTCAGAGAGCTGCTACAAAAATTCCTAAAAGAATATGAAGAGAGGTTGAAAAAATTGGACCTGATGACAATAGGAAAAAGGAGGGAAACAAATTATCTGATAGGTTTGGAAATGGTGGACAAGGATGACCTCATAGTACCTGAAAAAAGTGGCACTAGAGGACATAAAAGAAATTGAAAAGGAGCTAGTGCAGAAGAGACATCAAGAAGCACAGTTTTCCTCATAGAAGCACAGCAGCGTGGAATGAGCTTACTGACAAGACTGTGTGTGCCAAGACAATCTACAAATTTAAGGAAAACTTGGATAAAAGTAGATATGAAGACAGGACAGCACACGTCTAGTGTGGCTATTGTCCTGAATCTTACAAATAAGTAAACACAACAAGGTAAATACACACACATAAACAAACACACTGTGTTCACTGTAGAAAAGGATTTTACAGAACCAAATAGGACATTGCATTGCTGAAGATTGCAGGAAATCACAGTGCACAAAGAGGATATTAGAAGATTATTAATTAATTTGGATGTCAGAAAAGCAATGGGGCCAGATGGTGTATCAGGCTGGGTGCTAAAGAATGTAAAAAGCAACTGTTGGATCCAATTTGGGAAATAATTTCAAGTTCATTAAATGAAGGGAAAGTTCTACTAGAATGGAAGAAAGCCAATGTAATACTTAAAGGAGGAAAGGCAACTGAGTCATTAAATTACAGATCGGTGTCACTTACAAGTGTTATGGGAAAGTTGTGTGAAATAGTTATCAAAGAAAAATGAGTTAAACATTTGGAAGAAGAAAAAGTTATATCAAACAGACAATTTGGGTTCAGAACAGGATGGTCATGTGTGTCAAACTTATTAGGTTTCTACTCAAGAGTAATAGAAGGACTGAAAAGCAGAGATGGATGGATGGACAGAGTATACCTGGATATAAAAAAGGCTTTTGATAAAGTCCCTAATGGAAGACTACCCTAATGGAAGACTACTTTAGAAACAAGAGACCATAGGAGGACTGCAAGGAACTTTGTTAGAATGGACAAGGGATTATTTGAAGGACAGGAGATGAGAACTGTGATCAGATATACATACTTATCTTGGGGTAAAGAAACAAGTAGAGTGTCACAAGGGTCAGTGTTAGCCACATTATGTTCCACATTTATGTAAACGACATTCACAATGGGGTAAACAATTATATTAATTTATTTGCTAATGATGCAAAGCTAGTAAGAGTAATCAAAACCTGGGATTACTGTTTGCTGTTACAGGAAGATTTAAACAAAATCTAAGAGTGGAGTAAGAAGTGGAAACTGGAGTTCATTGCCAAGAAATGTCACGTTAAGAAACTAAGAAAGAGTAAGAGAAGACCGGTATGGAATTATCTGATGGGAGAGGAACAAATAATGAAGACCAAAGAGGAATAAGATCAGGGAGTGATTATACAGAAAAATCTGAACCCCGAAAAACACATAAGCAAAATATTTGGATTATCATATAAAATGTTGACTAATATAAGAGTGGCATTTCAATTCATAGACCAAGTTATGATGACAAAAATTATCACAAGCATGATATGTCCAAATCTACAATATGCAGCTATGGTGTGGTCTCTGAGCTCTAAAAAAAACAAGAAGATTTGAACAGATACAGAAGATTGCTGCAAAGATGGTGCCGGAACTAAAGAACTTAACATATGAAGAAAGGCTGAAGGAAATGAGACTGCCAACCTTATAAGATAGATGAGAACAAGGAGACCTAATAACAATGTACAAGATAGTCAATGGCATTGAAAAGATAGACAAGGAAGACCTGGTGCTGGTGACAAGAAGATAGAAGAACAAGAGGACATGTAAAGAAGATGAGCCAGTGTGTGAAGGATATTGGAAAATACAATTTTCCACATAAATCTGTGTAAAAGTGGAATGCATTGAATAATGAAGTTGTTACAGCACATAATGTGCATAACTTTACAGAAAAATTATATAAATTGAGACATGGAGATACCATGAGCCCAGCTCGAACTCTGAACAATATAAATAGGTAAATACACACACACAACAGCATGTTTTTTGGCCGATTCAAAACAAATATGCACTCCAATAATGTCACATGAAGATTTTCAGGCAGTATAACCCTGCTTTCAGTTCTCAAACATACTGACAGTGGTGTGCACAGACGTTTAGAGGGGCAGGTGCTCAACCCAAAAAATTATATAAATGAATAAAAGGGCACTTCTAAATACTGAAAATGTAAAGTTTCATATATCAGCACAAATTTTTCTGTAACCACTACTTTAATTCAGACAAAAAAAACTTAGTCAATCGATAGAAAACAAATAATATGTCTGCAACTTGTCGTATGTTAATGCTCTACTACAGAAATGCTTCTTTACCTTTTGCCAATTGCTTTGCACTGGCTGCACTGGCTAACCCTTTTTGTCCTGAAGCACCAGCAGGACTGGTGTCAATGTCATCAACATCACCACCTTTGAATAGCAAACAGATGCTTGCAGTGTTTTTCCATACACTATAGCTCATATAATAAGACAGTGTAGCCTATGCTTCAATTGATTTGGCCTTGTATTCCATATACATAATAATGGAATACACTTAACCCTCAGCTATCGCGCTCAATTGAGGCCGAAATAGCCACGCCATAGCCGAAAACACGATAGCCGAATTGATCTTGGCGGGAAGGCGGTTTTGGCCAATGAGCGCTCAGATATCCCATGACGTCATGGCTGGGTGCGCGATAGCAGGCATCTGAGGTCGCGATAATGAAATTTTAGCAGCTTTTCATGGGTGCGTGATAGCAATAAAACGCAATAGCTGAAGTCGCAATAGCTGAGGGTTGATTGTAATTATATCCCTTTTTATTTTTTATTTATTTATTTTTTTTATACCATGTGGGCTTTTCACGGGAATTTATGGGCTAAAGGGGATACTTTTTTGGGGGTACCTCCTATCTCAAAGCCTACCCGCTAGGAAACCGTTGCCCCGAGTGAGGAAGCCTAACCTACACTCGGACCGTGGACAGGATTTGAACCCATGCGCTTGGAGACCCCTCGGACCCCAAAGCACGCATGGTTTGTTGCACAAATAAATAATTTTAAAAACAATAAATAATAATAATGTGGTTTGTAAATCAGTGACTCTAAAATCCCAATTCTTATTTTAATTTCAAGCCCAGGGCCTATAGCCTTCATATTTACACCATGTATCCTGGAAGATATGGCCTCAAGGACCCTTGGTGGTCCCTGTACCTCATACTGACAAGATCTAATGTTTTTGTTTGTTTGTTAGTTTTTTGATAACTTACTTGCAGCAGATGCATCTTTTTTTTTTTTCTTCTTCTTTTTGATACCATGGCTGGCAAGGATGAGGGGTGAATAAATTAGTCAGTTTTTTGCATTTTACAAAAAAACAACTCATTTGTTTGGCTCCTAGTGCCATATCCAGGCTGGGTGGGGGTGGGGAGATACCTCAATCAGAGGCGGCGCTCTCTCTCTCTCTCTACAGAAATAATGATGACGATTGATTTTTCATAGTAAGTATGTACAATAAGAAATAAACCATGCAATTTTTTGAGAAAAAAAATGTTAGTTTGACTTCTAAAAGCCATTTTCTGAGGATGACAAACAAGAAAAAAGACCATTAATTTTTAAGGCAAACTAATCTATTGGTACCATGAAAAACTTTTTAACGTAAAATAATTGATTACATCATGATGCATCAGTACTTATCCTGATATAAGAAAGTCATACACCTTTGTAATAATAATGAAAGTATGCCATTGTATCATATACAACCTACATTCTGGGAAATCTCATCCAGTATCTGGAAAAAAAAAAAAAAAAAAAAAAAAAACCCATCTTAACAGAAAGCAGCTATGACGCAATATGTGCGTCATCAGATGTCATAAGCGCCCCGATCACACAAAATAAGCATCATCGTGTTGAAGAAGTTAAATTATGTTAAGAGAAAATTATTCACGGAATCAAACAATTCATCCAATGTCCTTGCACAGCTGTAAGAGGCTCAATTCATACCACTGAGAGATCAGACTTGCCTCTATAATCCTACAAAGTTCAGTTGCACAATTTATTGTCTAAAACAAGGGCAACATTAAGAAGGGATCATCAAACATTATAAATATAGTTCAAATATTTCCCTTCAAGGAACACCACATGACATCACTTTTGTGATTGAAAAGTTAGTGTTGTGATAAACCAGTATGTGCCAGTCATATAAAACCACAACATGTCCTCTACATCTGCAGTAATCTTCATCTTTCATGTCTTCACTTCATACTCCTCTCTCGTTTGCATGTAATAGCTGATCCATCCTTTCACTACTTCAACACTGCTTTTATCAAATGTTATGTGTTTAACAAATTCATGTGGTGCAGAACACTTGGTCTCACAGAACAAACATTAAGAAAAAAAATAAGCTACATTCACATGTATTATTGTCTAGTTATTATGAAAAAGTTTTTAGGAAGACTGTACCATTGAAAGGCACACAATTTTAATATTCTCCCTACCTTGTCCACATAGTCCTTAGAGGTGAGGAGATCCAGTTGTTCCATTTCCATTAGAAGATCACAAGCCTCAGCCTCAGCATTGTGCTTCATGTGGTATGGCACAATGACATGGGCATCAGCAATCAACTCTGCCCGCCTTGTGTCATCATCTTCACCAAGAGTTTCCCACTCCTGGGCTATTTCTCCAGCCAAGTGCCTTCAAAATCATCACATTATTTTATCTGTTAGTGCATTTATGATAATTTGTATTTTTTTGTGTTAAGGTTCATTTCAGCATAAAATTTCCCCTAAATTTTCCCATGTGATATTCAAGAAAAACATTTCTAGCAAATCAATAATTATTACAATTCATTCATGGTTCTCAAGGGAAAGAAAATATAGATATATGAATTATTACATCATGAAGAATGAGTGTAACAGTGTAAAAGCATGATAGTTTTATTTCCACTGCCAGACATATATAGAGAGAGAAATTTAAGTTGAAGAATTTATACCAATGATCACTTCAGTAAATGGTACATAGCTTTCTACTTATTCCATTATCAACTACCTTCTGAAGGTTAACATAGCAAGACTGATAAATATTCAATTAATGCAGCTTTCTACTTATTCCATTATCAACTACCTTCTGAAGGTTAACATAGCAAGACTGATAAATATTCAATTAATGCAGATATATGCAGTGCATTTGCCCAAAAAAGATCCAGTTCTGACTCACCTGACATACTCGTGCCCCCAGTTTCCAACCTCGCCACGTTCTCCCAGCAGCCTGTACTTGAGACACTCCCGCTCTTCAGACATGGTCATGGCCAACACTGACACAATATCAGCAGCAAACTTCTTCAGACTGACATCCTTGATCTTTTCATGGATATCCTGAATAATGTAAAAACCATAATTGCCAGTGTATATTTTCACCTTGGCACAATTAAGTCACATTGTTATCATATTTTAAGAAAAATAGAAGGTAGTAGGAATACATTATCAAATTTTCATCCACTTCACTCACCATATGTAACAGTTCCCAAAACTAGGGAAACAGGAAAAGAAAATGTGTAAAAAATAATAAAAAAGAGATTACCAGTTATGCAGGCACTTTGCACAAGGTAGTGAAGCTACTGACTCTGAATAACATGACATGAAAGACAATATCCAAAGTATACAGAAATCAATGACAGAAAATTATGAAGAAAAAAAGGGAGAGGCCATCAACAGAACCATGTGCAATGAAAGATAAAGAAGTCTTTGAGGGAAAGGAAGGGGAAAGGAGGGAAGAGGAGGGAGGAGAGGTAGGGAAATTCTTACATGAAAAAAGTTTCTTTGCAAGTCAGTATTAACCCTTAACGTATGGTGATCATTTCATGATGATTGGCGCATGGCGTGCGTAAAAGTCGGGGATCGTTCAGGGAATCATGATTTTTCCACGCTAAATGTTTGAATCTCTCCCCCTCACTATTGGTCCTGGGGCAAGTGGAGGTATCTGGCAACTTTTCTCACTCACCTCCTCGAGCCTTGAGACATATGTTCCCACACAAAGGTCATCTTTTCCCATTTCGAGGCGACATATCACAACCCCTGTGACCCAGAGGGGGGAACGGTACTCCAAGTGATGTTATGTTAGTGTTACTCGGTAGTGACATTCAGGATAGTGATGAAAATGAAAAAGGTGATTTTTTTTATTGAGACAGAAGAAATTGAAGACTCCAGTTGTGATTCTGATAGAGATCTGGGAGACAGAGACCAACCCTCACAGCAACGTTCATAGACCTCACGTACTTCCCTCGAGCAATGCACTGGTGTGTGTGTCACCCATGGTTGCCTCTACAGAGCTGTGCTTGTTGGCCTAGTCATGTAACTCCCATTGCTAATAAGAATTGCCAGATTACAATTATTATAGAAATCTAGAATAATTGTAATATGTTTTTTTTTCTTTTCCTGTTTTGCAAATCGTTTCATATATCTGAGTTTGCATTTTCATGACAAAGTGCAAAAGTTTCTACTTTTACATCATATTCAAATGCCTAAAAGGACAGAGAGAGAGAGAGAGAGAGAGAGAGAGAGAGAGAGAGAGAGAGAGAGAGAGAGAGAGAGAGAGAGAGAGAGCACATGCGCTGAGTTATCCGAGCTTAGGGAGCTATTTCCTAACGGCGGGTTCTGCCATGGCTTCAGGGAAAATTTTTTGATATCCAATAACTTTGCTCTCAGAGGTCATAACATGTTGAAAAATACATTGTTGTACTCAGAATAACAGAGAGAAATATGCTTTTATAAGGAAAAAAATCTTTCCGCATTTTTGATAGGTGTGATTTTTTTCTGTTGTAGCAGACAGAAAGTAAATTAGCTCCCCGGATTTTAAGGGTTAAATCACTGTCCTTTAAGTTTGAAGCTGTTATTTCTTGTTATTCATTGTGAAAGCTCTAAAAGATTTTCATAATCTATCTTGTCTATATTCTTGAATATTTTGAACATTTCAATGAGGTCACCTCGGATGCAACGATCTCTAAGGGAAAACATATCTAATCTTTTTAAACTTTCTTCATGAGACAAACCACGCATTCCTGAAATTAGTTTGTTTGCTTGTCTTTGCACGCTCTCCAATTTCTCAAATGTCTTTTTGATAGCACGGAGACCAGAACTGAACTGCATATTCCAAATGTGGTCTCACTAATGACGTATATGGATGCATTATGACTTCAGGTGTTTTACAATCAAAATTACATGCAATAAATCTCAAGACAGTGTTTGCTTTACAACTCATGGCCAAACAGTGTTGCACATTTCAAGTAATTTGTTACTAATATCACCAGGTCCTTCTCTTCAGTAACTTTGATTGTAATTTATAATTATATTTCACATTGTTATGACCAATGTGCATTACTTTGCATTTATTTCCATTAAAATTCAAAAGCCATTTGTCACTCCAGCTACTAAGGTTATCTAAATCCTGCTGGATGACATCATAGTCATCTCTTGTAAGTACTTTACCACTAGTTTAGTGTCGTTGGTGAACTTGGATATTCTTGATACAATACTGCACGCAGTCTAAGTCAATTACATATATAAAAAGAAAAAAATTAGTAACGGATGTAAAATTGAACCCTGGAGGACACCACTCATAACTTGAAGCCCGTCAGAAGCTTTTCCATTCATAACTACTTGTTTTCTATTTGTTAGCCAACTGTCAGTCCAACCACACAACTGCTCTCCCATTCCATGAGCTTTCAGTTTAATTAAGAGAAGTTTGTGTGGTACGGTATCAAATATTTCCCTGAAGTCTAGATAAATTATGTCAGATGGAGCTCGCTCATCATAATTAGAGACTATGTAATTAAAAATTGTAAGAGATTAGTTAAACATGATCTATTGTTCCAGAAATCATGTTAGGAGTTTAATATCAGTTTGTGATTTTGTCTCTAAGTATTTTTTCTATCAAGGTGAGACCAATAGGTCTGTAGTTTCCAGCCTCACTTTTGCTACCTTTCTTGAATACTGGTGTGACATTTGTGCATTTCCAGTGAGTTGGTAGAATTCCTTCATGCAAAGATCTACTGAAGAGGAATTTCAGAGGTAACATAAGTTCTTCTTGATATTCTCTTAATAGTCTGGTTGATAATTCAGCACCTGTGCTTTTATTGGGGTCAAGGTTATGCAGGTATTTGGCTACATTGTCTTTGCTTATTTTTCCTATTATTAGCACTTCATTTTTGGACCCTTTAAACATATTGATAGCAGTTGGCAAAGCTAAAATGTCTTCTGTGATAAACATGCTGTGAAAAAATTTATTTAAAATTGTTACCTTATCATTGCCGCCACTAACAAGTACATTATTATTATCTTTTATGGGCTGAACTTTTTCTTTCACAGTTGTTTTACAACAAATGTATTGAAAAACTTTTCAGGATTTGTTTTCGCTTGTCTTGATATGTATATTTCAAGGTTGCGTTTCAACTTCCTTATCTCTCTCTCACAACATCGTTTGGTGGTAATAAAATGCCTGTAATCATTATCAGATCTGATTTGCTTATATTTAGTATTTAGGCTCTTTTTCCTGATGATGATGTGTTTTATAGTGTTCGTCATCCATTGAGGATTTTTTGTGCTATTGATCCGCTTTCTTACTTGGGGAATCCATTTACTTTGTTTCAAGAAGAATGTCAGTGAAAACCAAGCACATCTGTTCCCTGTCTTATATGCGAAGACTATTTGCCAATTAATTCTTTGTATTTCAAATTTAAGCGCTGGTATGTTACCCTTATCATAGTTTGGAACTAAAAATGCATTTTCTTTCATATTTACCTCACAATTAATACATCATATAATTTTATAATCGCTGTTTGCTAAGACCTCACCCACTTCATAAGTTTTCATTAGATCAGTGTCAGAAGCTAAGACAATATCTAAGATGATATTGTCTAGTGTGGGTTCTCTTACAAACTGAGACAGGTATAGCTTTTTGACAATTTTGACCCGTCTGGATCCCTCACTATCTGATGTTAATATTTTCCATTTAACATGTGGTAGGTTAAAATCTCCACACATAATGGACGTCTTTGTTTTCAGTACTGCTTCTAGTTTGTTACACAACATTTCATCATTATCAGGCGTCATTTTAGGTTGATAGATAGTCACAACTATCATGTATTTTCTATTTATTTTCAGTTTGACACACACCAATTCGTAGGCTGTTCTACTTTCTTTATTGATTTTAATAGCACTTATGCTAATTCATTATTACTCCACCTCTTTTATTTACTTTAAAATCAAGAAACATACATCCAGAAATGTTTAACTTTGGAGATTAAGCGTTTATCACAGACATTTAGCCATATCTCATTGATACTAATGATATCAGGATTTTCCGATCTTGCACAAGCTATAAGTTCACCTCTCTTTTTAATTATGCTTCAAGCATTCATATAAAATAAAGTTAGGTTTTAATATGCTTTTCAGTTGGTCCGATATGCAATTCACTAGGTGAAAATCCTCTTGTGTTTCTTGTGCATTTGTCACTGGCACTGGGGAATGATGCCACACACTGCTACCTTGCATCTCCTATCTGCAAATTCCTTCATCATGTCCCAATACTTATCTACAATGTCAGTTGCAGTGTCAAGGTGGAGGTTATTCATAACAACAACTGTCACAAATAATGTGTCCTCCGTAGTTTTCCAATAAGTGGTCAACTCTCTCAGTGGTCTTCTACCTTGTGGCCTGGGTAACACATGTGTTTTCCACTAGGCTTACCTTGACAAAACTTATTACTCTGGCCACTAACATGACTATCCCCAACCAGAATTACATTCGGTTCGGGTTTGGTCTCATCTTGAAACGCAGCAAATCTATTTTGTAATGTTACATTGCCGCTGTCTATAGTCTGAGCATTGGCCTTTCTACCATTTCTAACAGTCTGAAAGCCATAATTTCTTTCTGCCGAATCATCTACCCTGCTCTCTTTCTGATTTACATTAGTAACTTAGATGGCTTTACCAACCTGCACTAATTTCCTGTAGTTCGCCTTTCAGACATGCTACTTCATCTTTCAATTCCTTGATTTCAGGCAATACATTTTCCCCTGAGTTGCAAAATAATCAACAGAGTTGAGAATTATGCTCAAGAAACAACTAAGAAACTAAGGCATTTCCACACCTAGAATACGTGTAACGGGTAGCCTTTGACATTATAAGAACCAAAACAAAACAATAAAAAAAAAGAAAAACATTGATAAAAGTGTGAACTGATCTGAAATACATAAGTAATTAAGTGATTAATGCAGGTAGAAAAAGGGTGGGCTGCAGGATTAAAGGTTAAAGTCAGGTCAAGGGCACCTGGGTCAACAGGGTGATGCTATTCTCCTGGGAATTTCCAGTCAGCAAGAGAGAAGTAGTGAGGGTTAAAAACTTATGGCTACACAGGCATATAAGGCTACTTACTGGAAAAATAAGACAAGAAACCATACTGAAAAATAAAACAGGTTAAGAAACAAATAATTATTAGTAACAGATGAACAGGAAGAAAAGATAAACCTAACTGGTTACCAGTTCCTTTAACAGATGTGTGTAGCACTGGTGGATGTGTGTAAGGTTGTGTGTTCTGTAAATGACTCTGGCTATCTAGACAGCAGAAGTTTCAAAAGTACAGAAAGAACAACACAGTAAAATTAACGACAACACTGAGCCAGTAAACAGGTCAGCTCAGGTCCACGTAAACACAGGCCCGAACAGAGGTCAAAGAGCATGTCCACACAGGAGGAGGTCAGCTAGGCAACTGACATCAGCCAGGTGAGGAAGGCCAGAGAGAGAGAGAGAGAGAGAGAGAGAGAGAGAGAGAGAGAGAGAGAGAGAGAGAGAGAGAGAGAGAGAGAGAGAGAGAGAGAGAGAGAGAGAGAGAGAGAGAGAGAGAGAGAGAGAGAGAGAGAGAGAGAGAGAGAGAGAGAGAGAGAGAGAGAGAGAGAGAGAGAGAGAGAGAGAGAGAGAGAGAGAGAGAGAGAGAGAGAGAGAGAAATTTGATATAGACAGCAAATTGGCAAAGCCAATACCATTCCTGGGACTGTAACCGAGAAATATTAGTGACAACATAGCTGAGCAGATGAAGGATGGTGAATATACCTTCATAGCATGATAGTGGAGGCGCATAAACTTAAGGGGTTTGGGCACACTGGTCATTGAGGTGGTTGAAGAACGGATGAGAGAACGAATTTGCTCCAGTGCTGGACGATACAATTCTGTGTTGGACTCTTGCAAACGTTCCACCAACATGTTGAGCTCCTCTTGCAGCTGCTTGTCCTCTTCTGACTGAAACATGGAAGGTAAAGCAATAGAAATAAGCTAATAAAGAGAGCTCGAGCTTACTTATGGTTAGAAAACATAGAAAAATATTACCATTGTGTACTCATTCAATATGGCTGCATAACCAAGACCTACATAGAGTAAAAGTTATTACAACCTGAATAATTATTTTTTGTAATAGTAAATGTACATTATCAGTCCATCTACAGCAGGGATCAGCAATCTTCAGCCTGTGATCCAGATCTGGCCTAAGAAGGCCTAGCATCCAGCCCACCACCCTGCTTAGGATTAATATTGCAATCCAGTTTGTAAAACTCCAACCAAAAAAAAAATAATAAACAAATTCTGCCAAACAATTATCTGCTAGCAGATACTGTCAAGCAACTCTATGCTTCTCAACTGCCAAACACCACTGGTGAGCAACACCATCTGTCTCACTGATTTCTATGTTTTCAAATAAAATCCTTGTATAATGTAGTATATACCATATTTGATACCTCATAAGATGTACTTCTTTCTAAAAAATAAAATAAATAAATTAATTAAAAAAAAAAGTCTGCGGAAGTGATTCTGCGTCCTATAAGACAGGTTCAGCATTGAGACAGCAGTTGGTGACAACATAGGCTCAAAATTCAAACCCTAGACATCTTCACAGATGTAAACAGAGTGATGATAGATACTACACCACAAAACAACTCTTTCTTTCAAGGTACCAATATATAATAGGTCATACTTACTGGTAATTAACATAGAATGACACCAGTCAGGAAGAATTTCCCAAGTGTGGTACCATGCACCACACATTCTATGAACCAAAACAAACACAGTGTGTGTTATTTAGTGTGATGCCATTACTCCTTGAGACAAGACATACCTTCATATAATTAAAATTGTACCTGTCTTTTAACATTCTTACCTTGCATACATAAAAAAAAAAAAAAAAATTGCATGAAAAAATATGATCATTAGCCCTGTAGTCTTTGACTCTCACAGTCACTGCCAACGCCATATGCCAGGTATATGTTTACATTTCGCAAGTCATAGCAGGATTGGTGTGTAGCCTGCTAGCAAAGATCAAAGTATTTAAATACAGAATACAGGATCTAATAATGACCTAAGCATGATGATCTTCAACTATCAGGTGAAATCCTTCACTTCATATTCAGAGCTTAAATCAATAAGGAGCAGGCCAGCAGCTAATGCAATGGTGCAAGTCAATTCAACTACTCCCTAGCATTAGCTAGCCAAAGCTAAGGTACAAGGGTCCTCCCTTAATGCATAAGAAAGGGACAGAATGTGTGCATATATCGAAAACACATTAATAGAACCCTATGTTATAAATAAGATTGGGACTGGGACCCACCACAACTGACCTCCATAAGGGACTCCATATCGATCATTCCTGCAATGTGTTCTTTATGGTATCTATACATTTCACCATGTTACGCACTGTGGACTCATTAATAGAGTAAAATCTGCCTACTTCATGGAGCTTCTCATCTGCCTCAACCTTGGATATGATGTCTAATTTCTCTTGAAGCAAAAATATTTTACATTTCTTGATACCTGTAACACCCTTCTCTTTGGAAGGAGCCATATTCACAAACCTAGAAAGATTACAAACATTACGTATCACCAGCCTACAAAGGTAAAATTTCATAATGCTTAACAAATGCGAAACATGAATCAGTAACAAAGGCAAGATGGAAGTGGAACAACATGGCTAAACCAAAACAAGCACAGCGTCGAACTGTCTCGTTGGTTTTTTGCTATATAATATCTAATTTATATATTTTGACATTTAATTATTATTTTTGTTGTTAAAATATCATTTTCAAATTTATTCTAATTTATTTTATTGTTTTTTTGGGGAGGGCAAAAAAAAAAAATTTTAGCAAATATATTTTGTTCTCAAATGAAAGTTTCTTTCACCAAGTGCACATAAAGCCAGAAATTTTGCACATTGTACAAGTGAGGGAAACAAAGTGAGAGTGCACAAAGCCAGAAACACATTAACTGAGATGCGCAGTAAAAGAGGACCTCTGTACTGATAGTCTTCCAAATTTAAACACGGTTTTGTGGTGTGGTCAATCAGGGGATTTCTGGGCTTCCAGTGCTGACAAGTCTACATGAGCTAGCGTATTAGAGCTTTGTGTACATAATAATAATGAAAAGAAAAGTTAACATTCCAAACTTACAACATTTATATCAATAACATATACCAGCAGACCTATGGACAAGTGTTGCTGTAAAAACACTATAATCTTTATCATCATTCACCACAATCCTTAGTAAGACAAATGGTGCAATAATTGTGTTCCAAATACAATACAAATGAATATATCAATAAAATGAGGTGTTTCGTAAATAAGATAAAATATTGTAAACTCCATTCATGCAGCAACACTTATTATTGTCCAAGCCCCCATCTGCCCGCCAGACACAGTGGAGCAGAAGGTCGTGTGTCATGGTGGCATAATAAACCTGTTCTAAAGATAATACGAAGAACTGTAACATTAAAATGAAGTATTTCCTCTATCAAAGTGGATATCATAAATAAAGAGCTCATTAAAATGACAACACTCTTGTTGATATAAGGCAGGTAGGTGTGGCCACGGACCACCCTCAAGTCAAGTCGGGCAGCATTGGGAGACCAGGAATCCCCTGACCAGCCACACCACAAAACCACATTTGAATTTGGAAGACTACAAGTATGTCTGGGATATGAACATAAAAATATACAGAGGTAGCTCGACATACAAGTTTAACTTGTTCCATGATGGAGTTCATATCTCAAATTGCTCATATCTCAAAACTATTTTCCCCACTGAAATGGAATAAAATGCAATTGATCCATTCCAGCCTCACCATAAAAGCACCCCAATTTTGTTTTACAGGTTGAACCTCCCAAATCCGGCAACTACCAGACCTTAGACTTGCCGGACCATGGAAAATTCCAAACTATAGGTGGTCCCCAAAAAACCCTCTATATACTTACCCTGCATTATACAAGTGTAGCTGTAACATTGTTTTGATATATGATAGTTGTACATGAAAATATACATGCAGAAGTATATTGAAAAACACGTAAATTAAGTTCAGCATGGAAAATTTTTGCCTGCGCCATTATCATCTCGCCGGACACTGGGACGTTACCAGCACGCTGAAGCTTAAACCACTGTATGAGAGCACTGTCTAAATCACTGCTTTTATCCTCCTTAAGTGTTCTACAAACCTCCTTGTTCTTCTTGCTCTCACACTCACTGTAAAACTTGAGAAGTTGATTCTTCTGCTTTTTTATATCATAGACGGTTGATGAGCCAATGTTGTACTGTTGGCATAGGCTCCGCACTGAAACACCTTTATCTAGCTTCCTCAATAGGTCCACTTTCTGTTGCACTGATATTGTCATATGTTTGCGCTTTTTTTTTGGTTCACACGCAATACTATCACTTCCTGGTCGCTTGGAAGCCATGTTTAGGGGCAAATATTACAGAAAGAAATGTTTATACATCTTGGGGGGATGGTGCTTGCAATGAGCAGCAGCGTGGTACTGATCCAAATTTGACTCAGAATGCCCGGGCTCCAAAACACAGTACAGCGCCGCCGCATCCTAGCAGCAGTCCGGCAAATTACTCTGGCCAATTCAAAAATTCCGGCAAACAAAAATTTTGCTGGATTACAGGTGTTGCCGTATGAAAGAATACCAGATTAAGGAGGTTCAACCTGTACATGTTTTTAGTTAAGAAAAAAGTACTTATAAAATAACAAATATATTGCAAAAAACACATAATAAAACAGTAAGAGAATCTAAAATATCTAAATAGATAAACTGGTTTTAGGTAAGAAAATGTACTTATTTCCCTCACTATTCAATACTTCATTATTCGATATTTTGATTTCCTGATCATTATGAATTCACCATATTTGATGGCCATAAGATGCACAGGCTGAAAAGACGTACCGAGTTTTGGCACACATAGGAAAGAAGAAAAAAGAAGGGATAATGAGTGGATTTAAGTTCTGAATATGAATTGAAGCATATCCCCACACATCTGAAGACTCTCACATGTATTTAGATCATTATTAGATGCCATTTAAAAACTATGATATTTGCTAGTAGCTTACATACCAATCTTGTTGTGAAATGTAAACATGTACCTGCTATATGGGGTTAGCACTGACTGTGAGAGATTACATGCCTATTAACAATAATTTTTCTTCTTCTATAATTTTTTTAACATGTATGAAAGGTAAGAATATAAAAAGATAGGAGCAATTTTAGTTGTATCAAAGTGTGTCTTACCTCACGGAGTAATGGCACCACACTGTAACGAACACAGTGAATCTTACCCGTGTCAAGATTGCCGATCACATGTTTCATCTTGGTTCATGTGGTGTATGACGAATTCTTCCTGACTGGTGTCGTTCTATGTGAATTACCAGTATGTATGACCTATTACATAGTATTATTTTTAAAGAAAAACTTGTTTTGTGGTGTAGTATTTATCATCACTTTGTTTACATGTGCGAAGATGTCTAGGGTTTGATTTTAGAGCCTCTGTTGCCATAGACTGACCACCAACCACTGCCTCAATACTGCCAATCCAAGACTCAAGGTTCCAGCATAGTCTTTGCAACAGCGCTGGATAGAATAGTTGTTTCTTCCTTCATTCACTATAATTGGTTCTTTCATCTAAATGTTCATTTTTCTTTTTTTGGCGGCAGATAGTAATCATGCACTGTTGTTTTTAGTAACCTTTTGTATGAAAGCTGGAAAGTGATCTCGAGCCACCTGTAGCATAAGATCAATCTTTTGGTTGTGTTTAGCCGCTACTGTGTTTGGTAAAAATTCACATTCACTGTTGGGTATTACGAGCGATATAAGTATGATGTCTTCCAAGTGGCCTGCAACACCTAGTGCTGGTGAACTGAAAGCCAAAAGAGCAAGGAAAAACTTATCTTACGAGAAAAAGCTTGAAATTGTTAAGCGTCATGAAGGAGCTAAGGAGCCAGTTTCATCACCAGAACCTTGTTGTTGCCCCAATCCACTGTCTCCACCATCATCAAACAAGCAGCAAGTGTGAAGAAAGCAGGTGAGACAGCTTCTACATTAATGGTAAAGATGCTAACAAGGAAGAGGGAGCCAATAATGGAGGCAATGGAGACTCTTAAGGATGTGGACTGATGACCAGACTTGCAGCCGAGTGGCACCTGCCAACTTAACTTGAAGCTCATTTTTCTCCATTTGCCAGTGGAGGTAGGCCTAAAGGGGAAACAACTGCATAAAAAAAAGCCTATAACACTACCCCTTTAGGTGGAGCAGAAAAGTGTTCTTTATCTCTCAATACAAGTTTGGCTCCCCATGAAATTAAATCCAGTTGAACCTTAAGTTCACTATTCAATCATTCGTTATTTGATCTGGTTTCCAGGAACGTAATTCAATTGTAAAACAAGGGAAATCTGTATTTATAAATAACAAACTCTGTACAAAAACATAATGAAACATAATAAAAGAATATTCAAATAGATAACTGGTTTACTAAAGCATATTTATCTCAGAAATCAGGGGCGCATTCCACAGGATGTTACCCAGCATACAAATACTACAGCCACCCACAAGAGACTAGACCCTCTATTAATCTATTAATCACAGAAGAGCTCGGTGATGACTTTGTGAATATTATTCATAAAATAAATGAAGTTTAAAGTTGAAATGAGAGAGAGAGAGAGAGAGAGAGAGAGAGAGAGAGAGAGAGAGAGAGAGAGAGAGAGAGAGAGAGAGAGAATAGAGGGGGCAGATGGTTGTTTAAATTGTTCACCATGGCAGCGTAAGCATGGGTGGAGGAAGTAGTGGAGATTGGAGAATTTTGTTTTGCCTTTTCAGTTATGTACACATGTACACTTCATCATTGCAAAAAAATATATATAAAATAAAAAAAAGTTTCATTTACTGTTCTTACCCTGGAGACAGATGTTTGTGGCTAATGGAGATGAATGGTGGAGGTGGAGGGAGGGAGAAAGGGACGCAGGCACTATTCACACGTAAACATAAGACTTAAACTAAAACTGCACTTTTTTTTAAACAAGATTCGTATCACAAAATTTCACTTGTGTCTTAAAAAATAAAAATAAATAATAATAAAAATAAAATAAAATAAAATGAATCAAATTGTGGCTCAATTAAAAAAAAAAAACTAATATCTCAAATTATTATTGTATAAGAAAATGAGAGAAGCTGCAAGCAAATGCCAGGCCAACATGTGACAGTTCTCGTGTGAACAAAGCTACTTAATTCCACTTATCATCATCCATAAATGTCTTATCTTTTTTAAAAGCTCCCTATTGACCAGCACTATCAACAGGATAGTCCATTCCATTCATCAACTACTCTGTTACAGAACCAGTTCCTTCCCATTTCTTTCCTAATCCTATATTTCTCAAGCTTGAACCTATAATTTCTGAGGCGGTATTAACACAATGTTAATAAGTATAGAAATTTATCTCTGACAAACTTTACGTCTTAATTTTGATATTACCTCCCAAATTGGTTTTAGAATTGGTCTTTGGTCTGAGACACACCTGGAGGAGGATTACCTTTCAAGATTTACGTTGAGACCAATTTAATAAAGATGGCCAACCATCTAAGGAGCCCAAGCCTGCCTACTTAAAGATTTATCAGCCCCATAAGGACCTGAGTGACTCTATAAACTTTTTTTTATATAATAGAGTACACCTGCAGGAGTGTTATTTGTGACAAACTTGGCAGGAAAGCCAGGGGAGAGCTTGAAGAGCCACACAGGAATGATGCCCAACACTAATAACTGAAGTTATTTAGCTAATAAGGAATGTAACTCTCCCACAATTATGATCTTTAATTTTTTTTTTTTTTTTTTTTTTGTTGCCCTTGGCCAGTTGCCCCTCCTGCATAAAAAAAATAACAATTTCCTTGGGTCTTCCTTTTTTTTTTTTTTCATGCCTCATTTACCTTCTTCGTAATAGAGCCCTATGCAGCTTGTGCCGCTGAATGGTGAAGCCAATCCTTTGTAATCCGGATAAACATGGTTAGATACATGTCTCTAGTTACATCATGAGGACGCAACAGGTAGGTGACCGAGCAATGTACCCGCCATAGGATAGGTAGGACTATTGTACATAAGTATATCAATCATTATATAAATCTGATGCAATGTTTCATAATGTGGTGCAACACTTGTGAATGCTGACCTTGCCTTTTTCTTAAAGGAAAGGGTTGCAGGTGCTTCTTTATTTTATAAAACTAAACAAGTGGTTATTGCATTCATGACTGACATAAATAAATAAAACAAATTAATATAATCTCCATAGGTAGGATGCATTTTATCTAGGTATCACTACCAATGAGAAATAAATGTAATAAACGACACAATATACCCAGTTGAGATCTTTCCCTTGTCACATAACCGACGCCCTGTAAATTTGTACATAATATACAAACTTTTTATATCCTGAGTTTTCCTTCTAAACCTGGGTTGCTTAAGAACATCAAAAACTACCAGTGAAACTGGTAGTTTTCTGAACAACAGATAAAAACAATAAACTTAATAACTTAATGTGGGCCTACAGAATCTACAGTGGCCTGCTACCCAAACAAAGTTAAGCTCTCTATACATAAAAAGGCTTAACAATCAGTTTCTCTCTAAGAAATGCAAATTTAGTATCTTCAATCCTGCTATGCAGGGAATATCCTTTTAGACACTCTCTTTTGCCCTTATTCTAATAACCTATATTATTCTTATAAT
Source organism: Portunus trituberculatus (assembly GCF_017591435.1). Taxonomy (NCBI): domain Eukaryota; kingdom Metazoa; phylum Arthropoda; class Malacostraca; order Decapoda; family Portunidae; genus Portunus; species Portunus trituberculatus. Next base: position 5,125,560 of record NC_059295.1, read on the forward strand.
GTAGGAGCCAAAACTGTACAGCACAATCTAGATGAGGTCTAACAAATTTCTCAACTCTTGTAATGAACTACCACTGCTTCTTGATATGGCTTTTGTAAGACAGTGATTTCCAAACACATGATAAATTACCACTTTAGGGATAATGAAAGGATACAGGAAAAAAAAGAAAGTTAAGAATTCTCGAAATTATGAAAACACTGCAGTCTGTAAAGTTGTTGAATAAACCTGTTATAAATACATAGTGAAATTGAGCAACAACAATAAACATTCAGAACTGCTATACATATACAAAACTTGAAAAGAAGAAAAATTATTTAAGTGTGTGGCAAGCCAGGTTTTCATTAAGGAATGCTTGAGTACACAGATATTCAATAACTCTGATCACATGTGGGCTTGTTACTCACTACCTGAGCCTGCCTCTTTTTCACATTGTCAGTTTCTCTCTGAGCACCAGCTGATGCTAAAATCTTGAATTTTTATTTAGCTATAAATATCTTAATATTAAAAAATGTTAATGGCATTAAATGACTTGGTGATCGCCTTCCAAGCTAATTTTTTCCTTGTGAAGGCTAGCTGGGTTTGTTGAGCGGTCTTGCAAGTCTTTATTCTCTTTTACAAGATTGAGAATCATTATTCTCTGCTCGTGCGTGAGTGGCGAGGCCCGGTCACAGCTTCTTCCCTCCATTCTTGTAGCGTGCACTGTAGTTTTGTTGTCGTTCGTGGAGCTCAAATCCGGATTACAGTCATACCAATACCGAAACAACTGTTACCAACTCATGCTAGCGGCAGACCTCTCGCAGCCCTACCTTCCACAGCGACTCTTGGTACGGATTGAAGGTAAGGGCGAAGGCTTTGCCTTGCTGGTCGAAGGGAAGGTCCGTGCCTTGGCCTTCGCAACTCTTGGTACAGCCCTAAGTTATCTCTGCCCTAATTATAAATTTTCAGGAGACCAGAACCAGGCATTCTATGGTGTGTTTTAAGTGTTTCTGGTCACTCATTTGCACCTGTTTTAAGTTAATATGATGATTCATTCCCAAGAAATTACTCATTTTCATCCCATCCCCCATCCAAAAACTCCACATTACCACAGGTCCCCAAGCTTGTTGGAAGTAGAGGTTAGGTGACATTTATCTGCCACTTTTTATATACTGTATGTATAGAAAGGTTTTTCCTAAGATTTGGAGGAAAATCTCTGAAAATTAAGGCACTAGAGTTAGGGCCATTTCATATCAGAGACAAGGCACACGACACACGAGTCGGGCTAATCTGGGTTGCTATGGGTACGTTCACACCAAGCGCAATGCTAGGCGAGACATTCACTGTGGTGGAGGCTGGCTGACTTGACAGTTCTTGACATTGAGGAGGAGGAGGAGGTGGAAGAAGAGGAGTTATCAATGTTTTCTTTAGCCTTGAATAATATTAAGAAAAGGAATTGGGTATATCAAGCAAATATGAAATGACTGGAATTTGGTGAATACGTATCATCATCATATTTAAGAGCTAGAAATGGATGAGGGAAATCTGGATAGTATTTCAGACTGACTCCAGCTCAGTTCTCTGAAGTTCTATCATTCAATGAACAAGATATTAAGAAGCAATGCACCAACTACAGAACATCCATCAGTTCACGGTGAAAGACAGTGAGTGAGGGAGGGAGAGTTGAGGAGTCAGGTCAGCACAAAGGCTGGAGTGCCAAGAGGCATGACCCATTGATGCTATGGCCAGAAAAATTGCCTGCCTGGCAGTGCACACGGTGTGGCTGGCACATGTGTCCCAAAGTTTCTCATCCGGTGTGAAATACAATGGAAATACAATGAGGAAATTTTAAGCCATGCAGCTTCGCATCTGCATCGCCTGTATACTGGACCTTAACCCAAGGGATTAAATAATGTCATGTTTGCTATTTCAGTGAATAAAAAGGGTAAATTTTTCCTTTCTTGCCCTCCTTAAGTTGGGAGATGAAAATATATTTCTCTGGAAATTTTGGTGTTTTTAATTAATTTACTGAGGGTAAGATCTATGAATAAATTAAAAATTGCTAGCAGCATTACAACAAATTTCTGAGGCATAGACATGAGATTGAAAATAAGGTATATAAATATGAAGAAAAGCATCAGTCTCATAGTAAATAATGACCAATGCATCAATGTTTGTAGTTTGATGCCTAGTACACAAAATGGGCACTCTTAACTATTGGAAAAATCCCTTGATATCAGAAAAATCCCTAGATTAAGGCCATTATTTTTCCTAAATGCAAAGATTTTAATGTTCTACGCATATAAAACCACTGATGCATTGTAAACCTAAACTACTTAATGCAGTGATTTTCTGTGAAAAAACCTATACATTAGAATTAATACTAAATTAATATTTTGCAAGAAAAGAGTATGGAAGAGGTGTCTTAGAAGGATGTGTAGTTTCCAATGGTGCATTCCTTAATAAGGTATTTTTATACTATGTCACCATAATCAATAAGGCTTTTCTTACTCTTCTTATAATGTAGAGCTTCTTATTCTGAATAAGAATACATACATACCTATTTTATTGTTTATACTGTTGACAACAATTTTTTTTTTATTTATCATTTTTGGGGGAGTGTTAGCACTGCACCACCCCATGTGCATGATGGAATGATGGGTACTGAGGATTGGGAAATGCCATTAGGTGTGTTCATTCATGTGAGTGTTTTGTTAGATTATTTGCATACACATTAAATCAATAATTTGTTTTATTTATATATATATATATATTTTTTTTTTTCAGCATATAGCCATGGACTAATTAAAATACAAAATAAATCTAGTCTGTCAGAGCAGTTTGTGGAGAGAAGTGACTCATTTTGAATCAGTCAATGGAAGATGTTTAAACGAGCAGTGTCGTCTTGATTATTTCCATGGTATTACCTGATTTTACAATGAGAAATGAAGCAACAACTTCATATTAATATTTCTAGCATTGCTAATGAAGTTAAGCTAGTTTACTTTGGTTAGATCAATTTAAATGGGTTGGATAAAGTTAATTTGTTGAGGAAGATTATCAGCAGTCACCTCAACTAGATTATGTTAAAGTTAAGGCTAGGTTAGGTTTGGTTCAACAGGTAAATTTCAACAGGCTAGGGCTGCCAGCGGTGACTAGTGGTGGCGACGAATCTTCTCTAAAGCAGTAACAATGAAAATTTTATTTACTTTTGTGGTACTTTGTGATACCTAAACCATTTTCTTTTGGTACATTTCAGTTTTCTTTTTTCCCATCAAAGCAATACATTCTGAGGATAGACCGTGTTTTTTGGAGAGAGAGAGAGAGAGAGAGAGAGAGAGAGAGAGAGAGAGAGAGAGAGAGAGAGAGAGAGAGAGAGGAATATAAAGGACTACTTTGCGCCGAAAACGAAGTACAGATTCATTCCAAACAGGTCGAAAAGTACCAGAATAAAAAAAGTTTCATCCTGAAGTAAGAGAACAGTGTAAAACTGTAATCTTAACCCTTTTCGTATCAGTGCGACTGACGGCTTTCTCCAGTAATACCGAAAATATTCATAATAAAAGGATCTATCTGATGAGAGAAGTAAGAATTGCCGCTGCTCCACGGGAAAGTAAAACAATACATTAAAAAGTTATTTCACATTTGACTTCAATCAACCTGACAGTAGAAAGCAGGGAGGGGGCATTACGAACTTGAATAACTACTACAGGATAACCAGTTGGTAGGCGTTACACATGGATGGTATGAACAGTTGACACCCAACCTCTCGCCACCTCCACCACTACCATCATTTTACAATGCCAGATTTCACTTGAAAATAATAATAAAGATCACGGAAATAATTACCAGTTCTTCTTTGATATCTCCATCCTTCTTATCTTCATCCTTTTTAGCGTCTTTTTTCTCAGGTTTAGCAGCCGTGTCTCGAGTCATTTTGCCGTGGTACGTGCGCCGCCAAGAAAGTGACTAACAACACTACTCACGCTTCGACTTCCTTCCTACGAGGGAAGCTACTTCAGGCTTGGTAAACTTGCATTCCATCAGCGCCAATATTCATCTTCAATAATACATATTAGAAACTAATTAAATGTATTTAGCAAAGTTAATTATCCAAAAGAATATATATACATATATGTATATAAAAATTTTAACATCGATATTCTTAAAAAATATATATATGATATTGGTTACACCTTGACTTCTTTCTCATTTACCCAATGGTAGTATATCATGCACTAAATTATCATAATTTAAATTTAGCGTGCTTTATTATGATTAATATATTTGATACATGAATATCTTCTAAAACTAATATTATCAAGTCAAAGATTTGAGATCTTGATTTTGATCTTTTTCTATCAGACGATTTCTTTTTAACCAAGTTGGAATTTTGTAATGGAAATCGTGTAAGAAGATAATAATAAAAAAGATAGGTAAACACTATATTCACTATAGAATGATATCATTCATCTGGGATATTACATTCCCTCAAAATAACTTAATGTCTGTGTCATCATTTGCTTCTCTAGGATTGTGGTGCCTCTCCATAAGAACGTATATTTCTTTATTGACAGTCAGGCTGCATTGTATGCCGTTCAATCCATCTCACCTATGGACTGTGATCTAGTTAATAAGTGTCTTGATCTCATCCACGCCCTAGAAGGTGCTGGTGCCACGGTCCATTTCATCTGGATACCCTCTCATGTGAGTATCCCGCTAAAATGAAAAAGCAGACCACCTTGCTCAGTGTGCCCTACAAGATGACACAGTGGACCCTGGCACTGAGCACACTCTGAGTTATGTTAAGAGTAGCATTAAGGACTTTGTACAAAGTTGCATTAGTGATCATTTGGAGCTTTGTTGCCATAGGGGCAGTAGCACTAGTCTTCACTATGCACGTGTCTCCCATAGCTGTGCTTACACCTATGGGAGACACACTGCATCACATGACAGGGTGACAATGAGGCTCAGATTAGGCTACAAATACTTTTGGGAAGTCAGTGCTTCTCCTGGTGTGTGCTGTGTGCTGCACCAAGGGGACACACTGCGTCACAATATCATGGAATATCCTCTCATTGCAAAAATTTAGGCCACAAGGTCAGCATGACTTGTACAGCCTCATTGACCATCTCCTAGACTCTGCCACCCTCAGGGATATACTCAGGGAATATCCTCAGTTTGCTCCCAGACTGTAGGATGTCTTAGGCAATTAGGTGTACAATACGTGTATTTATTTATTGAAATACTTGTATTTTTGTTGTGTATACTGTCCAGAGTTATTTTTGTGATACTTTAACCTTAAGTCTTTGCCCAGGGGATGGGTGGCAAGGCCCATCCTCTTCCTTTGTTGTAATTATTTATTAATTCAACAATAAATGTATCAATCAATCAATCAAGATACTCGATCATCAGTTGAATGGCACTCTATTATGACAGGAAGAGAGGATAGTGTAAGAAGAAATATAAGAGGCAAAAGAGTGGGAAGGCAACATAGCCGATGAAATATTGTAAGGGAAGTACAAAAAAAAAAAAAAAAAAAATGAACGAAGCTGTGATTGATAGGATGACTGAGCTATTTAACTACGTGTGGGAAGAGGAAGGATAAGAGAATACTCGCGTTGCGGCAGCCATATTCACCAGTTAAGAGAGTGTGCGGACTGAATGACGCAGGGACTGTGCGGTGCGGACTCAGCGGCGCAGATTTTAGATACTCCATATGAGTCCAGACTCCGCTCGGACTGTTGTCGCGTGCGAAATTTTCCCTCCATGCGAAAATATCCCCTAGGTTCCACATCTCTCTGTTATCTTTGCTCAAACTCGTGGATAGAAGGTTCTGATATCCTAGACCAGCGTTTTTCAACCTTTTTACCCTTGAGTAACCCTTAAAATAAATTACATGTCTCAAGGAACCCCTGCGCAAAAACAAAATTATATACCATATATTTCTCTTTTTTTTTTCATCGTATGTCACGTGACAAATATCATAATAGATTTTTTTTGAAAACTGGTTTAAGGAAAAATAATATAATATTATAATACAATAACCAATATTATATTAAGCGGCCCCTAGACGTTCAATATTATTGCGCAATGTGGGTTGAACAATATTTTGACGGTGGCCCCTAGACGGTCAATATTATTGTACAATATTTTTGGTTTGTGCAAAAGATTGTACCGTATGGAGGCGATATTGAAGGTTGTGCAATATATTGCGCAATCGTGAGCACAGACGTACAACCACATTGTGCAAACAGTCAGTCCCTGCCAGAACTTCATAACGTCAACATGTTGACTGACTTTGAATTGTGTTGCGTGATGATTGCTGTGGCAGCAAGTCGTAAGAAAGGGAAGAAAAAAGGCTCGCTGAAGGGTAGAAAATGGGCCAAACAGTGGTTTATTGATAGGGAGAAGTTCACCCACGAAAAAATTACTCAATGAACTGAGAGTAATTGAACCAAATGATTCCCGCAACTTTGTGCGAATGAACGGAGAATTATTTGATGAACTCCTTGCTTTGGTTGCTCCTGAAATCGAAAAAAGGAAGAGAGAGAGAGAGAGAGAGAGAGACAAACACCTCACACGACCACTTGAGAGAAACTGACAGGATATTGCGCAATATAGCCAATAGACGACACAATATTATCCCGTTTGCGCAATATATTTTAAAGTTTTTGAAAATCACACAATGTATTGCACAACCTTTCAATATTGCCCACACACGATCAATTATATTGTGCAAACCAAAATATTGCGCAATAATATTGAACGTCTAGGGGCCGCTTTACGCATGTAAAATTAAATAAAAAGTCAAAAGTGCATTAGATTATCTCACTTGTTCTTGCGGAACCCTTTAAGGACCTTTTGCGGAACCTTAGGGTTCCGGGGAACCCCGGTTGAGAAACCTTGTCCTAGAAATTCATTGATCGATCGATACATTTATTGTTGCATCAATAATGAAGTACAACAAAGGAGGAGGATGGAGCGGAAAAAATGCATCCTTTCAACACAGCAAGGCAGGACGCAACTGATATCCTAGACAGAGTAAGCACGATAATCAATTGTCATTATGAGCGTATATAGCACATCATCAGTAGTCTTATAATGTATTATTTATCGAATGTTTGAAGCCTCCAAATAGCTCCGACAGCTACAATTCCGCATGAAACCGACATGCCATCACGCACTTTCATTTTTTTTTTTTTTTAAGTTATAGAGAGAGTTTCATAATTATTTTGATAGATTAGATAAAGGGATGATTCATGCTGCTCCAGGAAATTTTTCAGAGAGAAATGTGCACTGTTTAGTGTTTACTAGTTTATTGGTCAAAATCGGTCACCTCCGATGGGATGACGCTCATGTCCGCTCCGAAAATCTCACTTCAATGTTGTGTTTCTTAATTATTTCATGACACACAGTGATTGTGGTAACACACATCAGTAAAATTAGGTCTCCCACAACTTTGGCTGGAAGGAAAACATAAACTTAACCCAAATAAACGTGCAATAATGCAAAATATGAGACGCAGTCGATCCGAGTAAAGAGGACTAAATATGCTCGAGTCACAAGATGAGGCCCTCGCACTTACATTAAAAAAAAAAAGCCTTGGCTACACCTACACTTGTCAGTACTCCCAAGATCTTCCTGAGGTATGGTGTTGTAGGAGTGCGAGGATCATGATACATGGGGGTCAGTGATCCCTTTAGAGAGTCAGAGCCCGTGCATAGCATCCGACTAATTGTGCGACAAGTCATTTCCTGTACCCTATGCATAATACTCTGCAGGTGCAGTTCAGCTCTGAGGACTTCAATCCGTGCAGTCCTGGGGCATCCCAAGATTATCCACATGGCTTCATTCTGTACAAGCTCCAGGGGACGGAGTTGGGTGGCACTAAACTGTATTAAAACAGGGGCGGCATAATCAATAGGGGACCGTATGACAGATATTTAGAACATTCTTAGGACTGGAATGCCCGCCCCCAGGCCCCTGTTGGCTACCAGCCGAAGTGGTGCTAGCCGTGGCAGACAGAGGTCTCGAATATGGTGGACGGCTTGAAGAGACTTCCTAAAGCTCATCTGAATACCCAGGTACCTGTGTATGTGAACTCTAGGGATGGGAATGTTATTTACAGTGGGCAGCCGAGAGACCTTCCCTCTAGCTTGAAATTTTGTTTTACATTCATTAAACACTAGTCCCATTTGGACACACAATGCTGCCAGTTGTGACAAAGCAACCTGGAGAATCCTGGGTGTGGGGCATTGGAGGAGTATGTCATCAGCATAGATGAGGATCTGGGTGCCCAGCGGAAAGGAACAGCGCGCAATTTTGTCCATTAATACATTGAAAAGCATTGGACTAAGGACTCCACCCTGTGGTGTTCCAAGCTGAAAAACTTCATCAGAGGAGACTGCACCTTGAAACCAAACCTGTGCTGTTCTATTGTACAAATAGTCCCTGATCCATCCTAATAATCTACCTTTGACACCTTTGAGAATGAGTTCCTCCATAATAACATCTTTGTTGGTCCTGTCGAAGGCCCCCTTGAGATCAACGAAAGCTCTGCAGGTAGCATCCTTATTTATAAGACACTCAACAAAACAATGACTTGTAGAGTGACCTTTTAGGAAGCCATGTACATTGCCAGAGAGTACATGGCCCACCTTGTATATAAGTCTGTTCAGTATTACACGTTCCATCATCTTATACAGATAGCTGGTGAGAGAAATAGGGGGAAAGGTGCCATCACCTTTGGGTATTGGGATGACGATGGCTGATTTCCAAGAGCGGGGAAGCTTGCCTGCAGTGAAAGACATGTTAAAAAAATCCAAGATAGGGTTGTCTACCTTTACTTCCAGGAGAGCATTGAGGATATCATAGGTGATGCCATCCTTGCCAGGAGCTGTTGACTTGCCCAACTTGACTGCCGAGAGGAGTTCGTCATGCGTGATAGGCACACAGGTGTCATCCAGCAGAGGAACACTGTGGCAAAGCAACTTCATCCTTCGTGGTCTTTGCTGATCAAGCGCCTCCTGGTGTTCCACAGGAAGGCCAGAGAAGGATGAGGCTTCCTTCCACTGCAAGACGAGTTCTCGTGCCCTGCCTGCAAGATCGGGGTCACACACCTGCCGTCTGGACTTGCCCCAGACGCCGTTGACATGATGCCACACCTCCCGGAGGGATCGGGTCCTGCGCACCTTGTCCAGGAAGGAGAACCAGTACTTCTTCCTTTCCTGCTGCCGCAGATCCGTGAGGTGTCGAGCCACGGTAACCATGGCATCCCGTGACTCTGTGTCTGCTGGGTTGAGCTGCCAACGTCTCTGGTAGGCAGCGAGCGTCTTTTGGCAGTTCAGAATCACAGGGTCGGTAGCGTAAGTCCAGCGGCGTGGAGCATGCGTCCTTGCCGGAACCCTTGGAGTTATTTTCTATTTCCTTTCATCTAAAAAAAAACGAAGAATATAATGCTTATTCTCTTTAAACTTTGATTTTTATAAACTGGCCAGCGATGTTTTGAAACTATATTTTTATAGCCTATTATAATAGGCTAATTTCAATTATCCCCACCAATCCAGACAGATTCTACACTCATTTGGTGAAAAAAAAAAATTAAAGAACTTTCTAGATGACTCCAGAACCTTCAAAACTATTCTTTCCAAACGTTTCACGAACTTCTAGAATATTCTTGCAACGTATATGGCAGTATAAATGCAGGGAACGTATGCTCAACAGGTCCCCATACTCGGCCTAGACACCGTGCTACAAACACGTGTCCTGCGCTCTGTCCTTCAGCCACCTCTGTATTGATTTTTTGTACACCTCTCAGGCCTAGGATTAGTTAAATAAAGTTAGGAATCCCATTGTCCCGTGTTTTTAGCTTTGCCTTTTCACTGTCCTCTCCTTAGCGGCAACAGAAGGTGTTTGTTGCCAGGTTGTCAGATTGTCTTTCCTCTCACACCTCCGCCTCAGTGAGCGTACTTTTGGGGTGAATTAACACAGTCCGGCCCCCCTTGAGTGGTTTGGCAGGACAATCTGACGCTAGGAAACTCCCTGACTTCCTCCCACTTGTGTCCCTCTCCTCCTGCAGGAGGGGTGTACCCTCCATGCCTGACGGACCTTCCTGCCCTCCTCCCACAATGGGGAGGGAGGACACTGATCGACGACCCCCGACTGCTAGACTGTCTATTGACCCTCCCAAAGCGACGTATGTGACTCTCTACTCTAAGACGAACACCCGCCTGTCTACTGTTAATTCTTTTATAATAAAGAAGGTCATCGATTGTAATATTGGAAATGTTGCTAATGTTAAAAAAAAACTTGCCAGTGGTGATTTACTAGTTCAGAAACTTAACGTAAATCAGGTCAAATCAATGTTGAAGCTCCGGTTCATTCATGACATCGAAATCGAAGCTTTGATTCCAGTGTCCATGAACTCGTGTCGGGGAGTCGCTTCCCACCGCGATTTTGTGGATATGGAACCGACCGAGATCGTCGATTGCATGGCTGACCAGGTTGTCATTGAAGCAAAATTACTGAAATGGTTGACAGTACCAGAAGGAGCACAGCTTCAGTCATTCTCACCTTCAGTGCTGCTAAGTTGCCAGAGAGGATTCATGTAGGGTACGAGTCGGTTCCCGTTCGTCCCTACATTCCGAATCCTCTCCGTTGTTTCAAGTGCCAGCTTTATGGTCACCATGGTAACGCTTGTCGGTCTTCCCACGCTTACTGCGGTAGATGCGCAGGAGAGGGCCACTCTGTGGAGCAGTGCACATCCTTGGTAGAGAAGTGCCGTAATTGTGAAGGTGCTCACTCCACTTTTTCACGCGATTGTCCCGCGTGGAAAATGGAGAAAGAGGTATGCACAGTTAAAGCTACTGAGGAAATCTCTTACTATGAAGCAAGGATGCGAGTGAAGCAGACGCAGGCAGCGCCTGCTTCAAACGTCTCCTACGCTTCAACAGTAAGGGCTCCACCTAAGATGTGTACTGTTGCCATCCAGACTGACCTGCTGCTTGATCCATCTACCACCACTGATTCCCTTTCAACCTCTGCCTCATCATCTGCTAAAACTACTACTACTACTATTAAAACCTTTACTCCTATAACTTCCTCTGCTCCATACCTGTCTGCTATTTTTCGTACTCCCAGTAAGGGTGAGAAGACAGACAAGTCTAGTAAATTAAATTCAACAAAACTTGAACGTCAACGCCCTTCTCATGTCGTCGCTGCTCCCGCGCCGTCAAGAAGGGGTTCTCACGTTCGCTCCCTCTCGACGAGCTCCGGGGAGTTAACAATTGATGAATTGATGGATGTCACCACTAGTAAGGGCCGGGAGACGTCCTCCGGCAGCGCCTCTGAACGCAAAAGGATTAAGAAAAACTGCCTCCACCACAACTCTTAAGCCATAATGTTCAAAGTGTTACAGTGGAATTGCAGAAGTATTTGGAATAAAGATCCATACTTGTCATTTTTAGTGAACATACAACGACACGTATCTGGCTATCGGTTCCCTCTACTTGCCTCCCAATACCTCCATTGTTGATGATGATATTACCTCTTTAATTAGCCAGCTTGCGGGCAACAGGCTGGTTGTTGGTGACTTTAACGCCCATCATCAACAATGGGGAAGTGAGAGGTCAAGTGTACGTGGGGAGCAGATTTTAAACATTTTATTACAGACAAACCTCTGTCTTCTGAACGATGGAAGTGCGACTCGTGTAGATGATCGGACTGCAGACTGGGCAACCTTCCGTGGGGTTGCCGACGTGGATATACCTGGCGAGGACATTGACACAATGGTCAGCAAAGCAATACAATCCATATCACACGCCGCTGAGGCTTGTATTCCGAAGACTTCTGCAGTTTACACTAAGCATGGAGTCTCATGGTGGACAACGGATTGCCGACAAGCACTTCGTGAGCGGAATATAGACGATACAGGCATTTCAGCCAGCAGCCCAGTCTAGCAAATTTCATAGCCTATAAAAAGGCAAGGGCTCAGGCAAGGAAAGTCATCCGTAATGCAAAGAAAGACTCATTCAGACAATTCATATCATCTGAACCGCACCACCCTCTCTCCAAAGTATGGCAAACAATAAATATTAAATAACAGAAAACCATATATTCCTATCACACCCTTAAAATAAACAATATTGTAATTGATAACAAAACAGAAATAGCAAATGCCATAGCCCACCAATTCCATCAGGCCAGCAGCACAACTTATTATGACCCTACCTTCCTTCCAAGGAAGGAGGCTGCAGAACTCACTGTCCCAAACTTTGCCACAGGAGGCGTAAACTCAGACTACAACACAGAGTTTACGTTGGATGAACTCCTCTTTGCCCTGAAATCCTGTAAAGGCTCCAGTCCTGGTCCAGACAATATTTCATATATCATGTTACAAAATCTCGGCCACCATTCCCTCTCAAAATTATTAACGCTCTACAATAGAATATGGACCACCTACACTTTCCCTCAGTCTTGGCACTTCGCCCACACCATCCCAATCCCCAAAAAGACTGGACGCCTTACGGACCCCAGTGCGTTTCGTCCTATTGCGCTCACGAGCTGTCTATGTAAGGTCATGGAACGTATGGTAAAGCGAAGGCTACTTTTTGTTTTAGAAGCGAAGGGTCTGTTAGGTGATCAGCAGTCGGGCTTTCGGAAGTACCGAAGCACGATGGATCACCTAACACACCTGGAGCATTGCATTTCAGAGGCTTTTGCCAAAAAGAATTCATGATAGGGGTGTTTTAGACATCCACAAAGCCTTCGACATGACATGGCGACACGGCATCCTCATGAAACTCTACGCTCATGGCTTCAGAGGTAACTTGCCCATTTTTGTTTATAATTTTCTTCAGGACAGAACATTCTCTGTCAAGCTTCCTGGTAACGTAATCTCGGACGTTTTCGTCCAGGAGAACGGGTGCCGCAGGGTAGTGTTCTTAGTCCCATTTTATTTTGTATAATGATTAATGATATTCTGTCAACAACTCCCGTCCCAGGAATCTTAAATACTCATTGTACGCCGACGATTGTGCGTTATGGCACTCCTCGCCTAACGCACAATTCTCGGCGGGGCGGATTCAGGATGCTCTTGATTCCGTCCAGCATTGGGCCTCACTGTGGGATTTAAGTTTTCAGTTGCTAAGTGTATCGGTGTTGTTTTCACTAGACGTAACGTACCTGATTTGCAAATAACTCTTCAAGGCCAACCGATACCGTTTCAAAATTCAGTCAAGTTCTTGGGTCTGCATTTTGATAGCAGACTCAATTGGAAGACTCATGTTAATGAATTGCTCATTCGTTGTCGTAAAAGATCAATGTCCTCAAATACCTTTCTGGTACTTCATGGGAGCAGACAGAAAATCTTTATTAATGGTGTACAAGTCCTTAATTCGTTCTCATTTAGACTATGGCTCACTGGTGTATGGGTCTGCGTCGGAACCAACACTGAGGAGATTGGATGTACTGCAGAATGAATGTGTGCGAATGTGTCTTGGAGCCCTGCGCTGCACTCGTGTGGCGCGGATGGAGGTTGAGGCCAATATACCACCCTACATTCGTCGCGACGCCCTGCTTTTATCCTTTGGGATAAAACAGCCCGGAAAGCTCCCTCGGTAACACAGCAAACAAGATTATATGGCAGCACCACCACCTCCACAATGCGGTCCGTCGTCCAGTCGCGACGCGACTGAATGCCCTCTGCCAGCAAACGGGCGTGAGACTGGACGACACAGACCACCTGGTGCTACCCACCCTTCCCCATGGAAATCAACCACCACCTTCAACATCAACTGGCTTCAGGGAAGAAGGCTGTTCTTGCCGAGGTGGAGCTCCACCAACACTTCCGAGCCCTCGTCGCTGGCCTCCCTCCATCCCTACATCTCTACACAGACGGCTCCAAGACAGGTGAATGTGTGGGTGCAAGTGTGGGTCGTGTGAATGTGCCCTCAGGTTCCGACTGCCTACCCATACATCGGTGTTTTCTGCTGAAATTTTTGCTATTGACAAAGCCATAGATTATGCTTTAAATTCAATTCATAATTCAATCATAATTTTCGGACTCTATGTCAGCCCTTCAGGCAATAGAGTCCGGCCGCACGGATACAAATGAAATCCAGGGCAACATCATTAATAAGCTGAATTCATGTCATAAATCCTTCTCACTGGTTTGGGTGCCTGGACATTCCAGTATACGCGGGAATGAACAGGCTGACATGCTAGCTCGGTCTGCTGCAGAGCTCGAGGGAGCGTGGAACCTCCGTCGGGATCTGCAGTCATGTCTCTCAGTTGTTAAATCATCAGCAAAACTCCTGTGGCAGAGTCACTGGGACAACCTCCACCTCCACACCACCAAACCCATCCTGGGCGAGTGGGCCTCCTCCAATCGCCCCACAAGGCGAGAGGAGGTGGTCCTCGCACGCCTCAGGATGGGCTGCACCCTCCCCACCCACATGCTCCCCTACATCGCCAACACCTTCCACCACAGTGTTCCAGCTGTAATATCACCCTATCTGTCGAGCACATCCTGCTTCACTGTGTGCGTTATCGTGAGGAAAGGCGGCCCTTGGCGGCGTATTGCCGGGGTCGCGGCCTCCCGCTAACTCAGACCACCCTTCTGGGTGACGAACATCCGGATGTGGTCGATAGACTGATGATTTATCTGACTGAGACCAATTTAATCAGAGAGTTGTGATTTATGTGTATATATTATGTTATTTATTCTTCACTCTGTAAATATTTGAAAATATATGTATGTAAATAAAAGTATGAAAGTGTGTATGATTCCAATTTTGCGTGATCTAATGTGAATGTTTTCCCTTTCATGTATATATGCAATACGTAGTGATACTACGTAGCCACCCTGTGTGATTGTGAGTTATCCCTCCCTTCCCCATGCCCTGACAAAGGACAATAGTTTTGAGATAGGTATAGGATCCTTGTGTGAATGAAGCGTGCATGAGAATGTGTGTGGATATTTAATGTTAACATATTAAAACAAATAAACAAAAAAAAAGTTAAGATTAAAAGAACTATATAAATAAAAATAAATAAATAAATAAAACTAATAAAAAAAACTATATATGTAAAAAATAAAATAAAAGGCCTAATTTTAAAGAAATATGTCATATAAACAATAAAATAAATAAATGGCCTAATGCCCAAGACAGGGTGATGGCCAAAAAAAAAAAAAAAATAAATAAATAAATAAATCAACAGGTCAGTTCACTTCTAGCCGTTAATGTGTAAACAAGTCGATCGTCATCAGTCATTACTATCTGCATTCACCAAGCATGGCATTCAGAGGTTGTAAGCATCCAGTAGATGTCTGTGGCGATTTTGTCAAAACTAGAGCTGAAAAGTACTCTCATATTTCGCATATTTCGGCATGCCTGTCGGGGATCAGCAGGACAAACCTTGGGCACCTCATTTCACCTGCGAACTCTGCAAAAGAACTCTGGAAGGTAAGAAAACACTAATATATATATATATATATATATATATATATATATATATATATATATATATATATATATATATATATATATATATTGTGATAGGGAACTCTTGGTAGACTAATAATTGTTGCTAGTCGTTTTTGAGGGAGGCTCTGCTGAGCGCTGCCTCGCAGTGGAGCGGAGCCTAGAACAAACACCACAAGTAACAAGTAACAAGTGTTTTCCAGCTTTGGTGGACTTGGGTGAAAGGTGGGAAAGTGTCTTTGGGGCAAACGTATAACTAAAAAAGGTCATGTACACATGTGAATATACATGTCCATGTAGATGTAAACGTGTACATATACGTACATGTGCACTTAATGAAGGATAAATAAACTCTGTATCAGGTGAAACTTGGCCTGAAGGTTGATTTTCCTTGGTATAGTAATTACTTAACACGTCAAAATTCTCTCTCTCTCTCTCTCTCTCTCTCTCTCTCTCTCTCTCTCTCTCTCTCTCTCTCTCTATACATTAATTAATATTCTCTCTCTCTCTCTCTCTCTCTCTCTCTCTCTCTCTCTCTCTCTCTCATTTATTTAGAATGATGTGTGGTTTCATGTCACTGCGTTGGAAAAGCATCAATCACTGAAATTCTACTTCACTATTTGTTCCGTGTCGGGCATCAAACGAAAAAAAATCATCTTTTTGCCATAATTTGTCCCGGAAACGTCCTGCTGTATTTCTTTCAATATTGTAGCTTTTTCGCATTAACATCGTTAATAACAAGTCTACATGACATATTTAGGAAACTATATAATGTGGTTTACATAAGTTAAACCATCAGTTCTTCCTTAGTTTTCCTCTAGTAATGAAAAAGAAAGCGGCAATTGCCCATTGTTTAACACAGAAGGTAATATTTTGGTTGTAAGTTGCAATAGTAAGCTCCGCCCACTGGCTTCACTTTTTTTTTTTTTTTTTTTTTTTTTTTTTTTTAGAACAGTGGGATAAAAGCGTGCGGCGTCTTCAGTATAAGCTCCTTGGGTTCACACGTACGTGTCAATTTGCGACTATAATTGGAAGTCGGTAGAGTTTTCGACTGAATATCGGTGTCACTGGAAAAGCAGTTACAAAAACAAGACCAACATGTTGGTATTGTTCAGTCGATTAACTCGATTTGTGACTTTGTTTACGTTGTGACGTTACGGTTAAAGGTTTGAAAATGTCAAGGAATATACTTAGTAAAAGAATCCTTGGAAAATGTGGTGTCGATGTAGACAAGAAGATATCGGAGTTGATGAGGGAAAAAGACCACATCTGGGACCCTAAAAGTGAATGAATTCTATAGCAAAAAAAACTTAAGCAGATAGGGATTCAATGAGAAAGCTGCCAGTTTCCGATGACTGATTCCCTATGCAGGGTGTAGTTGGAGGTAATGATTGTTTAATTGATCGCAATCGCCATCGTCACTAGAGGGAGACATCTTGTTGGGTAGCTGTTTGTATACACTCACTTACCACCAACCAGCCGATACTTCACAGTCGCTATGTGTGAACGTGTTCCGACTAGAAGCGACTTGCAATTTCAGTCGCATATTGATATACCTGTGAACCCGCCTTAAATAAACTCAAAACATTGGCCTCTCCTCGATCCTGTCTCAAGCAATGGGATTTTTTTTTTTTCATTGATTGAGGAAAACTAAAAAACTGATAGTTTGACTTATGTAAACCGCATTATAGTTTCCTAATTATGTCATTTAGACCTAGCTATCATTAACGGTGTTAATATGAGAGAGAGAGAGAGAGAGAGAGAGAGAGAGAGAGAGAGCTAGAACAGCAGCTCTCTCTCTCTCTCGTTGACCAATAACGTGGATCCATATGTGTGACGTCAAGTCATCCGCGACCGCGACTACATCTCTGCCAGTCACTACAGTGACACTGAGGTTTCCAGGCGGCTTCCTGCACACATGTCTACCACTGGGGCAGAACTGTATGCTGTATTGTGGCGTGCCTCTCCATAAGAATGTTAATTTCTTTATTTACAGCCAGGCTGCTTTGTATGCTCTTCAATCCACCTCTCCCATGAACTGTGATCTAGTTAAATAAATGTCTTGATCTCATCCACGCCGTAGAAAGTGCTGGTGCCACGCTGCATTTCACCTGGATACCCTCTTATGTGGATATCCCGCTAAATGAAGAGCCAGACCGCCTTGCTCAGTGTGCCCTTCAAGACGACACAGTGGACCCTGGCACTGAGTACATTCTGGGCTATGTTAAGAGTAGTATTAAGGACTTTGTAGATAGTAGCATTAGTGATCAGTTGGAGCTTTGTTACCATAGAGCCAGTGGTACTATAGTATTCACTATGCACGTGTCTCCTAGCTGTGCTTACACTTATGGGAGACACACTGCATCACACGATAGGGTGGCAATAAGGCTCAGATTAGGCTATAAATACTTGTGGGAAGTCAGTGCTTCTGGTGTGTGGTGTGTGCTGTGTGCTGCACCAAGAGGAAGCACATTGCATCACTATATCATGGAATGTCCTCTCACTGCTCAATTTAGGCCACAAAGTCAGCATTAGTCGGATGCTATGCACGGGCTCTGACTCTCTAAAGGGATCACTGACCCCCTTGCATCATGATCCTCGCACTCCTACAACACCATACCTTAGGAAGATCTTGGGAGTACTGACAAGTGTAGGTGTAGCCGAGGTTTGTATTAACGTTGTTGTCACCGCTACAACCGGCCTGGAACCCTCACCGTGTCAGTGTTGATATTCACTTTCTGCATCAGCCCAAGAGGGACTGGCTCCCTCATGTGTTGCAAGACATGTTCATGACTAAATTGTCCAAGTACCCACACTTTCAGGCTATTCATGTTTATTGTGATGGGTCAGTCAATGGTAGCAGGTCTGGGTGTGGGCTGTTCATCCGTGACTACATCTCTGCCAGTCTCTACACTGATACTGAGGTTTCCAGGCGGCTCCTTGCACCCATGTCTTCCAATAGAGCAGAACTGTACGCTGTACTGGAGGCGCTCCATTTTGTGGCGCCTCTCCATAAGAATGTATATTTCTTTACTGACAGTCAGGCTGCATTGTATGCCCTTCAATCCACCTCCCCCATGGACTGTGATCTAGTTAATAAGACAGTGTCTTGATCTCATCCACGCCCTAGAAAGTGCCGATGTCACGCTCATTTCATCTGGATATCCTAAATGAAAAAGCAGACCACTTT
Source organism: Portunus trituberculatus (assembly GCF_017591435.1). NCBI lineage: Eukaryota > Metazoa > Arthropoda > Malacostraca > Decapoda > Portunidae > Portunus > Portunus trituberculatus. The sequence goes on from NC_059295.1 coordinate 5,144,211, forward strand.
GCTCAGTGTGCCCTACAAGATGACACAGTGGACCCTGGCACTAAGTACACTCTGGGTTATGTTAAGAGTAGCATTAAGGACTTTGTACAAAGTAGCATTAGTGATCAGCTCAGTTGGAGCATTTTTGCCATAGGGGCAGTAGCACTAGTCTTCACTATGCACGTGTCTCCCAGAGCTGTGCTTACACCTACGGGAGACACACTGCATCACATGACAGGATGGCAATCAGGCTCAGATTAGGCTACAAATACTTTTGGGAAGTCATTGCTTCTCCTGGTGTGTGCTGTGTGGTGTGTGGTGCACCAAGGGGACAGATTCTGCGTCACTATATCATGGAATGTCCTGTCATTGCTAAATTTAGGCCACAAGGTCAGCATGACTTGTATAGCCTCATTGACCATCTCCTGGACTCTGCCACTCTCAGGGATATACTCAGGGAATATCCTCAGTTTGCCCCCAGACTGTAGGATGTTTATGCAATAAGGTGTGCAATATGTGTATTTATTTATTGAAATACTTGTATTCTTGTTGTGTATACTGTCTAGTGTTATATTTTTTATACTTTTAACCTTAAGTCTTTGCCCAGCGGGTGGATGGCAAGGCCCATCCTCCTCCTTTGTTGTAATTATTTATTAATTCAACAATAAATGTATCAATCAATCAATCAGTCAACATGACTTGTACCTCATTGACCATCTCCTAGACTCGACCACTATCAGGGATATACTCAAGGAATGTTCTCAGTTCGCTCCCAGACTGTAGGATGTTTATGCAATAAGGTGTGCAATATCTGTATTTATTTATTTATGTACTTGTATTCTTGTTATGTATATTGTCTATTTATATATTTTTGATACTTTAACCTTAAGTCTTTGCCCGGGGGATGGGTGGCAACAACAAATGTATCAATCAATCAGCTGGGTGGAGGAGCGCGCGAAGGGGAATCGTGAAGAGCGGGCGGGACGGATTCTTTACGAGTGCTTGGAATAATGGCAGCCAATGGAAGTTCTGCTAGTTGCCTCGCATTCTTAAAACAAATCGGGCGGTTAAAGGTAAGATGTAACTTTACTTTGCACAGCTCGCGGTTGATGTTTACTATCGGCCCTTGTCAGTAGAGCATGACATGACTACATGTTGTGGTGGTATACTTACTGTACTTCACGTTTGTGATTTTTTTTTTTTTTTATATCACGTGCGTAGTTATTGTGGGCTCAGAGTTAGATTAGATTTAATTTAGGTTTAAGGTTAGTTCTGAGGACTTATTTGTGTTGTCCCCAGTTGTTGGCATCCTGGGACACGGGTTCAAACTGGCTCACTTACACTCTTCTCTTGAATGCCATAAACGTTTCTTTAATTTGAGGTGTGTTAATGTGTAGAGCTCAGTACCTGACTGCGCGGACGGTTTCTCGGGGACAGTGCCTTTTGTTGTTCAAATTGTTGAGTAATGTCACCCATGACACATTACCATTTGCTGCATAAGGCACATAACTCTGTCCATAGGTACATTACAGTAATACTCACTTGGGAAAAGTAAAGAATGGTACCTCCTTTCTAATCATTAAAACAACCATGCAAGGTGATAGAGTACTTACTATACAATATGTCTGTGATGTTTTTAATGTGGGGGACGGCTTTTGTAAGGCTATAGTAATTAAATGAATATTCTGGTGCCTGCAGAATCTTAAGTCCAGAATGATCAATCATGTATGAAGGTATACAAGTTAGTGTGTGTGTTCATGTTTTGGTGAGTGTGTGGCGTGCGCACCTAGGTCTAGTGACGCTGTTTCACGTTTGGTTAGGCTGGGTTAGTGTTCGTGGTAAGGTTAGGTGAGGTTAGGTTAGGATAGTTTAGGGACATGTAAAGGGACTGGCGTGCCTGCAGAGTTTCACTGCCCCCACTTTGCATGTCCATTCTCCCCTCTATGGTACTGTACATCACAGGGGGTGTCCTACCAGGTGAGAGTACATCAAGTTTGTTTTGATTTAGTTGGTCGGGGATACCAATATAGACCAAGTTTTGCATTTCCTAAAAGTGTAAGGAGACAAATGGTCATGTTTGGCTAAGGAAGGGGTAAAAATTTACAAGAAGCCCTTCTTTTGCCAAATATGACCATTTGTCTCCTTAGACTTTTATTAATAAATCAATCATGGGGGGCATTCGCTAGGGGGTGCGTTGTATCACCTACCCTATGGCGCCACTCCAGGCAGTCAGGTCTTGCGAACCTCCATGCAAGCTCCCTTCCCATGCCAAGTAACTCCCAGCAAGAGGTATCGACTTGCCACAGCCATGAGTTCTGTGGATATCCCATTGGCCTCCTCCATGCTGGGTTATACCTTTTAGAGACGACCCAATATGCTTGATCAGCTTCCGGGTAGCGTACCACATGCCCATATAGTTGTAGTTGGCGTTGATGGACTATGCTGGTAATCAGCCTTGAATCAGTCTCACAGAGCAAATGCTGATTTGACACAAAGTCATACCAGCGATACCCCATGATCCTGCGAAGGCATCCAGTACCAAAGACATCAATTCACCTCTTCAGATCAGTGTTTAGCGTCCATGTCTCACAACTGTAGAGTAAGACAGGGATCACCAGCGACTTGAAGATCCGAATCTTCATCTGTCTGCACAGGTACCGACAGTGCCAAATACTTGTGGGCCAGGCCAATCTGCCATACAACTTCCTGGCTCAACCCACTGTTGTTTCACACTACACTACCAAGGTAGCTATGTGAAGTTTTCCGAGATCTCAATGTCCTTGCCACACACATGGACGGATTGTACTGTTTCATCCAGTAAGCCTCCAAACGCCTGGACCTTGGGCTTGGGCCAGGAAGCCTGGGACTGTATTTGTAAAACTTTCGTAAGTGAGTCATAAGTCATGATTTAATCTGTCATGGCTATGATGCAACATTGAGGCAAAGCTACGACTCAGTGACCCCTTGTCATTAATTCGACTTAGCGCTGTGATGCCAACTGCAACATAGGGGTGAAACTTATGGACTGAAATTAATCCAGTTATGATGATTTGAGCAAATAAAAATGTCTAATGCATTTTTGTATTAATAAGATTAACAATACATGAAATATAGGCATACAGGCAACCCCCGTTTAACGAAGGGGTTACGTTCCTAAATAACACTTCGTTAAGCGAAACTTCGTTAAGTGAACCGATTATAACAAGTTTAACCCCTGATTTGAACTTCCATTGAGAGTAAGCAAAGCAAGAGTGCATCATAGTACAGTAAAAGATTTAATGAAAGTAAGAATTATGAAGTTAAACATTTAGGTAGTTTAATTTAAGTCATTATAATGTACACTAATGTATGTATGTGTGTAACTTTATAATGTTGATGATCTTAACTTTATGAAGGGAGGAAGAGTGAAACGGGAAAGACACTAACCGGCAACCTGTGGAATGTAAACAAAGTGCACATCATTGTACTGCATACAAAACTTATGTACCACATTTCCACAAGGCTTTCCATTTTATCCATTGTAGAGTCAAGAGTTCAGGTGGTTCTTTTAGCTTGCAAGGAAGATACGGTCTCACCAGCCTCCTTAATAGAGTCTGCTGACTTGAAAATAGGGACAGTATAATATGGAGTCAAGATGGTGGCAAGCACTGCTATAGTTTTCTGGTCTCTCATGTCTGTGAATAATATCTAGCTTCATTTGGAGAGTAAGAGACTTCCTGGTCTTCTTACGAACACTAGGCCAATTGCAGGGCGTTTTGGTGGTAAGTTGAGCTAGGGGAGACAAGCTGCTGCTGAGGCTGTTATGTTTTGACTGGGTAGGTAGGTAGTGTCAGCAAACAACTCGCCTTGTTAACTTCAACCTACCAACTTTATGTGACCTAACTTATCCTAAACTAACAATGTAACTTAAGATACATTGATTTCAAGAATAATTTCCAGTGTTGATATTCAATTTTGGAAGGTGTGTCTAGGGATGGAAATATTCACAATGATGAGATATAACAATCTATCTGTAATGGCACTTGTAATGTTATGTGCACTTGTAAAGTAAAACTGGCTTTTCCTGCACAAGCCTGTTTAAGGTACTTAAGTAAATATAAATATTTAGGCAAGCACAATAAGGCAGCAATGTTAATTAATAAATTAAACCTGCAAGGCATTATTGATTTTTTTCTCTATTTTTGGATAGGGAAGCCAGTAGTGAAGCATTGAACATTAGTGGCCACTTTACTAATATGTCTATTTGATGTAGGAGGCGATCCACCTCCCAAGCCCCTTGATGACATAGTCAAGAATTTGAGTGAGTAAATCATTCCATACACATATGGATCATCTTGGTTTTGGAAAGTGTTAACCATTCCACTCTTGTATATTTATATCCTCCCACATCCTAGGTGACATTAGGAGAACACACCCTTTTTTTCCACTCCTATACTTTTCTCATTTGCCACACATCACACCATTTCTTTCATATCCTCCTGTACCTCACATTCACTCTCCCTCCAACACTCCATAACTGCCACCTGTCTTCCTTTGTAAACACCCTGCTTAGGTTTGGAGAAACACAGGCAACAAACTATCCATTTATTATATTCAATACTTTCAGGTGTAAAGGACAACTTCCGCCAGCTTACACGTCTAACTTTAGCCCAAAACTAACAGAACATAACTTCAGTAACTTAACCTAATCAAATTGATGGGTCTCATTGTTATGAAGAATTTCCAATGTTGATATTCAATTATGGAAGGTGTGTTTATGGTTGGAAATGGCAGCTCACAAGGAATGCATCCACACATGAAAGTGTCTTAATGACAAGTGCATTTTGTACCTGTCTGCAACACAGTAACAGTACATTACTTTCTTGCTGAAAATAACAATAAGAGCATACAAAATAAATATCTTTAAAACTGAAGTGTAGGGACATTAACTATCTATCTATGTATAAACAAAGCCAACATCCTCCTTCAGGAGGAGGATAGCCAAAATGAGGCATCCACACATGCACCATACACACTCACATTGTGTATGAGGAGTGTGGGGACAGGGAGAGGGAGAGGGTGCGTTGTCTTGGGTACCTTCCTCCTTGAGAGGGTTGTTCACCTCATATAGATAGAAAGATAGATCTGCAATAAATATGCTTGTGATGGTGTAACATATTTATTGTCATTGGTCATAACAGTATAGATGGCAATGCTACCACAGCACTTCCAACACCTAACACAGCTGTACCTCCTGCTGGTGCTGAGACGTCCACCTTCTTGGTGGGTGATGCAGTGGCCAACCAGCTACTGAAAGAGAAATTGGATATAGAACTCAAGCTGTTGGAAATTGAATGGAGAAAAAGACATTGAACTTAGAGCAGAAGAAATAAAGTTTTAAAAATATAAAATAGAAAAAACTAGAACAGGAAATGGCAGGAAAAGACAAGGTTTAGATGTAAATAATATACATTGTTTTGTTTTAGTTTTCATTAGGTTATAGAAATTAATTTATTTTATTTTGAAATTTTAAAGCTTTTGTGTAATTATATATCTGTATAGGAATGTTATTTTTATTTATATGAATATGATTTATTTCTTTATTTGTTTGAAATGTATAATGTGTAATATTTAAAGGAATGCAGTTTAGTTGTTTATTTGCTTAAAATTTGTGTAATTATTTTTAAAGAAATTTAATTTATTTTTTGTTATTGGTTTAGATTTTACAATGTAATTATATATATATATATATATATATATATATATATATATATATATATATATATATATATATATATATATATATATATATATATATATATATATATATATATATATATATATATATATATATATATATATATATACACAATAATACTCCACTTAACGAGCAGGATAAGGGGTGTCAAGGCTGTTCATAGAACGGAAATTCGTTAAGCGGACGTAATTTTCCCATGGGAAATAATGGAAATAGGGGGGATGCATTCTGGGCACATGTTAAAAAAAAAAAAAAAATAATAATAATAATAATATATATATATATACACTTAACCCTCGGCTATCGCGCCCAATTGGGGGCCGAAATAGCCGCGCCATAGCCGAAAATGCAATAGCTGAATTGATCTTGGCAGAAAGGCGGTTTTAGCCAATGAGTGCTCAGATATTCCATGACGTCATGGCTGGGCGCGCGATAGCAGGCATCTGAGATCGCGATAATGAAATTTTAGCAGCTTTTCATGGGTGCGCGATAGCAATAAAACGCGATAGCTGAAGTCGCAATAGCCGAGGGTTGACTGTATATATATATATACATATATATATATATATATATATATATATATATATATATACATATATATATATATATATATATATTTCTATTAGCTTTTTACAAACCTTGCCCCTAAGAAAGGATTGTTTTGTAATGCATAAAGTAAAATCTTACATGAGTGAGTGCTAGTGAATTACTAATGAAATACCGCGGTATTTCATCAGTAATTCACTATCACTCAGTGCCACGGAATCCAGGTTATCCTCATGGCATGAGCGTATATGAATACTAAGTAAGATATGATATCCATTATAGCAGGCAATAGAGGAGTGGAAACAAATTTTAATATCGTGGTGAAAGATCACACCAAGCTAAAAAGGTCACAAGAAGTAGAAGCGGCTAAGTCGCCGGTCTCTGCCGTCTGTGGCCGATCTCATCATCTCTGCTTGGTTTTTTGGTATTCCATGTAAGGTTTCACTTTATGCATTACAAAACAATCCTTTCTTGGGGACAAGGTTTGTAAAAAGCTAATAGAAATGTTGTTTTGTGAATATAAATGCATATATAAGACAGTAACACCACCTCCAGAGGTGGTGTTCCCAGCAACCTCATCATCATCCCTCCAAACATTCATGGAAGCCATTTCATGGCAGGAGGTTGCTCTGAGGTTGTTAAAGAATCTTGGATCCAGCTCCAGGAGCGCTAGAGACAGGCGGGGAGCCAAACAATCACAGAGAAGCTTCAGCGTTTGGTCCCTCACCCAGCAAATTAAAACTCAGAAAATTCACTAAAACGGATGTGGTTGTGCGTTATGCAGACTTTTTGGTCTAAGTTTATATAGTATGTTAAACTGGGAATTCGTTAGACAAACGTTCGTTAAGCGGAGTATTACTGTATATTGTTATGAACCGCCGCCCATACAGCACAGCAGGACCACCCACACCTGCAACCACTGGGCAAGGCAGGGCACTCAAGGTCCTTACTTCAGCTTCCAACGCCGCAACTGTAAACCACTTACTCTCAGCGACGACCAGCTAGGTGACATTGCAGGGCTGGTTGCAAGGTGTTTTGGTGGCTTGTTGAGCGAGGGAAGACGAGCTGCTGCTGGAAACTGTTATTGTTTTGAGCTGAGAGAGGGGAATGTTAGGGGAGTGAGTGGTGCGTGTGTTGTCCACAAGAGGCACTGGTGTATTCAAAAGCCTGTCGGCTTGAGTGATATGGTGGGGCTTTCAAACTTGGAAAAAATTACCTGGATGAAATTTTGTTAAAGCGAGTTTGGTGTTCGTTAAACGAGCAGATGATAGTAAAAGGAAACGTTCCTTGTAGTGAAATTTCGTTGTGTGAACCTTAGTTAAGCGGGTGTTGCCTGTATATATACTATATATATATATATATATATATATATATATATATATATATATATATATATATATATATATATATATATACACACACAGTGGAGACTCAATACTCGAACGTCTAAATAGTCGAACTTTTCAATAGTCAAACGCAAAGGTTTGACTTAACACTCAAAAAAATACCTATTAGTCGAACGTCCATCCACGTGGCTGTAAACAGAGTCTCTCCCTTCCTGCCGCCCGACGCGCCCCACCAGTCCACCACAGCCAGTTAATCCTGTGCTGTCGTAAGAATAACATTGTCCTGCGCTTTCTCTCCGCAATTTTTTTTTTTTCTTTTAGCTTACAATAGCACCGAGGAGGCTTGTTAGTGGTGAGAATAAGCGTACAAGAAACAATGTAGTGACAACCATCGAAAGGAAAAAGGAGATTATTGATAAATACGAGAAAGAAGGAAGAATACCCGATCCTGCAGCTGAGTACTGTATGGCTAAATCTACAGTAGCCACAATACTGAAGAAGACAGAGCTCATTAAAAGAGCTGATGTGGTGATTGGTGTGAAAAGGCAATTTAAGCGACCTGTGGCAATGGAAGAAATGGAAAAATTGTTGACTGGATAAACCAAAGGCAGATGGCTGGTGATTCTTTGTCAGGGGGCATAATTTGTGCGAAGGCTAGGCTGCTGGATCGTGATCTTATTTCTGATACATCTGACTCCAATGATGATTTTAAAGCAAGTAAAGGGTGGTTTGTGAATTTCAAGAAAAGAACTGGAATTCATTCTGTTATGAGGCACGGCAAGCCCCCAAGTCAGGAGTAAACATATGCTATACGTCACTGTGTCACAACTCCCATGATGGATGGTGGGAGCGACAGTGATTTTACGGTGTCCGATTCTGCCACCTCTCCCGTGCCTTACTTCTACACCTCGGGTCTCTTGCCATGTTGCGGGCAGACAACTTTTGAATGAGAGTGGTATCAGAAGGGCTTTGGAACTAACAGTTTCTACAATAATAGAGAGCAAAGATAGTGATGTTCTGGGCTCTGATACGGATATAGGAGGTTCAACCACCGAGGGGGAGGACATTCCAGCACCACCACCAGCAACTCCTATTGTATGTATTTTATATATGTTTTTACAAAAAATATACAAATTAAATCACTTTGTGAACATTTTGATTGAGAGAGAGAGAAAGAGAGACAAGGGGCCTGTTTTCTATCGCTCTAGCCAAGGCCACTGGACCCGCTTGGACACAAGGCTACATATACCGATGATACCACCTCATTCAATCTGTGATATTTTGGTAACCATAGCATCTAGAGACTTCTGTTTTTGTATTGCAAAGAGGAAGAATTGCTTGTGGGCAGAACACCATTTGTTCTCACTCGTTTATTGAATTGTATGTGAATACAGGCTATTTTGTGTGTTTCTCGCCAAACCTCCTGAGTTAGCACAAGCTACAAATCTCAACATCCCCAAGTTTTAGGGGTTAATTTTGATGAAACTAGCCTGTTTTGGAAAAAAAACAAAAAAACAAATATGATCTATATAACAAAGGAAGAGAAGTGTTTGCCAGGATACAAGGCCATCAAAGACAGGCTAACCCTGCTTCTGTGCACCAATGCTAGCGGCAACTGCAAAATTAAACCACTGCTTTTTTCTAAAGTTTGGTTTGGCAATGGCTGGAACGAATGACCTAATTTATAGGTATCAATAGTTGAACTTTTTAATACTCGAACGGTCATTTGGAACTAATTAAGTTTGAGTACTGAGTCTCCACTGTATATATGTGTATATATATATATATATATATATATATATATATATATATATATATATATATATATATATTATATACAGTAAGGTCCCGAGTTACGTCAGAGTTACGTTCCTGAAACATGACGTAAGTCGATTTTGTACGTAACTCGAGTTTTTGTACTTTCAAAGCATATTAACGAGTTTTCAACCAATAATTTTTTATGGTTATTCAGGTAAGTAAAAGGTTATATTGTTATATTGGTATATTATTTACAACTATGTAGGAATATATTGATTAGGGCCTGAGGCCGCCAGGAGGGTGGGCAGGTCGAATGTTGTGACGCCCAGGGCGGACAGCTGGGAGCTTTGTGGAGTGCGGTAGGAGTAGAAGTGTTATATAAGTAAAAGGTTATGTTGTTATATTATTTACAAGTATGTAGGAATATGAAACACAAGCTTGTTTTTGTTGTTTATTAGGGCCGCGAACGTGAAGGACTGCATGTTGCCAGAGGGGTGGACGCCTGAGGCTGCCAGGAGGGTGGGCAGGTCGAATGTTGTGACGCCCAGGGCGGACAGCTGAGAGCGTAGTGCAGTGCGGTGGGAGTAGAAGCGTGGGCAGCGGGCCAAGAAATGCAATAGGAAAGGGCAATAGGGATCAGCAGACAAGCGCAGGCGGTGCAAGTGAGCTGCGAGTGTCGTGTGGCCCAGGTGAAGGCTCCAGAGTTGTTATTGTTGTGATAGGTGCGTGAGCCCTCAAGGTCGTCAACCTCCCCGTTGTCATGGTAACGGGCTTCTCATTTTCTTCTTCACTCCCTTACACACAGCTGCTGCCTCCCTTCTCATGTCTTTTAATTATGTCCACTTTTTCTTGTAGCGTAATGGTTTTCCTTTTCTTAGCATCACTGCTATCACCAGGAGTTTTTTTTTGGTGCCATTGAGCAAGATACTAAGATAGATGTAGGAACACTCTTGCCAGGGGCGACGGTGTGGTGGAACTGAGGCACGAGAGTGTTTTTGTATTCAAGCATGAGGTGGGCGGTGTGGCGAATAACCACTAGTGACGCCTGGCCCAACAATAACAATAAACCCGCGCTTACGATTTATAAATTTTCAATTTTTAAATCTTAAATTGCCTTATAGTGGACTGACGTAAGTGATAGTCAGCAACGCAGATGTAGAACATTGCCAGATGACTGTGGAACTGAGGATTGATGTGATGTTATGTTATGTGGCGGATAATTGGCGATTTATAAATACATTTTTAAATAAAATAGTGACGATATATATACGCAGACGACGTAACCCGGGACCTTACTGTATATATATATATATATATATATATATATATATATATATATATATATATATATATGTATATATATATATATATATATATATATATATATATATATATATATATATATATATATATATATATATATATATATATATATATATACAGTAAGGTCCCGGTTACGCCGGTCTCGAGTTACGCCAAATTCGCACTTACGTCAGTCCACTATAAGGCGATTTAAAAAATTGAAAATTTATAAATCGTAAAGCGCGGGGTTTATTGTTATTGTTGGCCGCCAGGCGTCACTAGTGGTTATCCGCCACACCGCCCACCTCACGCTTGAATACAATAACACTCTACGTACCTCAGTTCCACCACACTGTCACCCCTGGCAAGGGTGTTCCTACATCTGCGTTTGCTGACTATCTTGGTATCTTGCTCAATGGCACCAAAAAGAAAACTCCTGAGTGATAGCAGTGAAGGAAAACCATTACGCTACAAGAAAAAGTGGACATAATTAAAAGACATGAGAAGGGAAGCAGCAGCTGTGTATAAGGGAGTGAAGAAGAAAATGGGAAGCCCGTTACCATGACAACGGGGAGGTTGATGACCTTGAGGGCTCGCGCACCTATCACAACAATAACAAATCCGGAGCCTTCGTCTGGGCCACACGACGCTTGCAGGTCACTTGCACCATCTGCGCCTGTCTGCTGATCCCTATTGCCCTTTCCTATTGCATTTCCTGCTTCGCTGCCCATGCTTCTACTCCCACCGCACTGCACTACGCTCCCAGCTGTCCATCCTGGACGTCACAACATTTGACCTGCCTACCCTCCTGGCGGCCTCAGGCGTCCACCCCTCTGGCAACATGCAGTCCTTCGCGTTCCTGGCCCTAATCAACAACAAAAACAAGCTTGTGTTTCATATTCCTACATACAGGCAACCCCCATTTAACGAAGGTTCACACAACGAAATTTCGCTATAACGGAGGTTTAATTTTACTACCATCTGCTTTTTTAACGAACACAAAACTCGCTTTAACGAAGTTTTATCCAGGTAATTTTTTTTCCAAATTTGAAAGCCCTACCGTATCATGCAAGCTGACAGGCTTTTGAATGTTATGACAGTACTACAAAGAGATAAAGCAAGTTGGGGTTAGTTTAGTGGGGTTTACATAGTACCCTCAAGATTTTAATCTTACTTTCAGCCTTATTATCTTACAATCCGGAAAATCCTAGAATCCGGAATGCTTGAACCCTCATGACTTCCGGATTTCAGGACTTTTACTGTATATATATATATATATATATATATATATATATATATATATATATATATATATATATATACAGGCAACCCCCGTTTAACGAAGTTTCACACAACGAAATTTCGCTATAACGAAGGTTTCATTTTACTACCATCTGCTCGTTTAACGAACACCAAACTCGCTTTAACGAAGTTTTATCCAGGTAAATTTTTTTTTCCAAATTTGAAAGCCCCACTGTATCATGCAAGCTGGCAGGCTTTTGAATACATCAGGAGCTGCTGGTATTAAGGCCTGCCTCAGGAGAAATCCTGAGACACCTGTAGAATAAAGATCAAGATCAAGCCTCTCTTGGACAACACAGGCTCTGCCGATACAAAGGCCTGACTCAGAAGAAATTCTGTGTCACCTGTAGCATCAAGATCAAGATCAAGATCACACGCACCACTCACTCCCCAGTCAAAACATAACAGCGTCACCAGCAGCTCATCTTCCTTAGTTCAACTTACCACCAAAACGCCCTGCAATGTGGCCTAACGTTCCTAAGAAGACCAGGAAGTGTCTTACTCTTGAAGTGAAGCTGGGTATTATTCACAGACAAGAGAAAGGCCAGAAAACTAATAACATTGCTTCCCACCATGGCTTGACTCCATCTACTGTCTACTATTTTCAAGTCAAGAGACTCTATTAAGAAGGCTAGTGAGACCTCATCTTCCTTGCAAGCTAAAAGAACCACCAGAACTCGTGACTCTACAATGGATAAAATGGAAAGCCTTGTGGAAATGTGGTACATAAGTTTTGTATGCGGTACCATGATGCGCACTTTGTTTACATTCCACAGGTTGCCGGTTAGTGTCTTTCCCGTTTCACTCTCCCTCCCTTCATAAAGTTAAGATCATCAACATTATAAAGTTACGTACATACATACATTAGTGTACATTATAATGACTTAAATTAAACTACCTAAATGTTTAACTTCATAATTTTTACTTTCATTAAACCTTTTACTGTACTATGATGCACTCTCGCTTTGTTTACTCTCAATGGAAGTTCAAATCGGGTTAAACTTGTTATAATCAGTTCGCTTAACGAAGTTTCACTTAACGAAGTGTTTTTAGGAACGTAACCCCTTCGTTAAGGGGAGGCACAACAACTGGATGAAAAATATTCATAAAAAAAAAAGTTTTCAATATTTTTGTTTGAAACTTTTGCAATGTGCAATGGCACCATTTTCTGATATTATGGTAGTAGGTAGAACATTTTAGTTCATGACGTCACAGCTTAAAAAATTCACGTAAATTTTAATTTTCACTCTAGAGTTACCAAATTTTGCATGGTATTAGTAGAATAACATATTAACCTACCCAAGACAGTTTTTTGCTAAATTCGTTTTAGTTCGTGAGAAACCGCTTTCGCAATTTCATGAAATAATGACGTCACTATTTTTTTAGCTATATAACGTATCCAGAACAAGACTTTTTCGAATTTCTTAAAACCCTGTCTTGGAAATGTAGACATACCCATTATGTACAAGTATGGTGAGTTTCATTTAGATCCATCAAGTTTTTTGTGCACAGCTACTCATTGAAGTTAAAATTTGACGTTTTGAGATAAATGAGTTTAAAGTTTTGAGTATGACATATTATGTGGTAATTATCGAGGGATTCGATTTCTTTTAATGCATATGTACAACAAATATGTACTACACATGTTTAATATGTACTGCAAAAAATCGCCAATGAAATGTACTTACAGTAGCGAAGTCATTATCCATAACTCGGGGACGTAACAGGCCCCCTCCCCCCAGCCAGTGAGATGTTTATTCCTCCCACGACTGATGTCGGTCTCTTCTTGCACTTTTAGCGGCAATATTGCCTCACTGCTGGGGTGTACACAGTGGCATATCACTGTACAGAGTTTTTTTTTTACCAGCAATGAGCGCCTTCCCTGTACTCAATGCCACTGCTCACCAAACACGTAGGTAGGTTACTCTGTAGGGGCTATACCGGCGCCGTAGGTTTTGCCCTCTGCTGCTACCTTCTCTTCTTCTTGTATCTTCTGTTGCCACCCGGTGTTCGTTATTTACTGACTACGGCTTCATTCTTGAAGCTTTTTTCTATCTAGATATGCGAAATACTAAAAAATGATTTTTTGACCTAATTTTATCATCTCAGCTGTTGTGCCTCCCCTTAAACGGGGGTTGCCTGTACTTGTAAATAATATAACAATATAACCTTTTACTTATATAACGCTTCTACTCCTACCGCACTCCACAAAGCTCCCAGCTGTCCTGCCCTGGGCGTCACAACATTAGACCTGCCCACCTCCTGGCGGCCTCAGGCCGCCCCTCTCAGCAACCTGCAGTCCTTCGTCATGCCCTAATCAATATATTCCTACATAGTTGTAAATAATATACCAATATAACAATATAACCTTTTACTTACCTGAATAACCATAAAAAATGATTGGTTGAAAACTCGATAATGTTCTTTGAAAGTACAAAAACTCGAGTTACGTACTAAATCGACTTACGTCATGTTTCAGGAACGTAACTGACGTAACTCGACCTTATATATATATATATATATATATATATATATATATATATATATATATATATATATATATATACATATATAGTGGAGATTCAATACTCAGAATGTCAAAATAGTCAAACTTTTCAATAGTCGAATACAAAAGTTCGGCTTAATGCTAAAAAAAATACATATTAGTCGAACGTCCATCCACGTGGCTGTAAACAAATGGTCTCTCCCTTCCCGCCGCTCCACGTTCCCCACCAGTGCACCATAGCCAGTTTATCCTTCACTGTTGTAAGACTAACATTGTCCTGTGCTTTCTCTCTGCAGTTTTTTTTTTTTTTTTTCATTTTAAAGCTTACAATGGCACTGAAGAGGCTTGTTAGTGGTGAGAATAAGCCTACAAAAAAATGTAGTGATAACCATCGAAAGGAAAAAGGAGATTATTGATAAATACGAGAAAGGAGGAAGAATGCCCGATCCTGCAGCTGAGTACTGTGTGGCTAAATCTACAGTAGCCACAATACTGAAGACAGAGCTCATTAAAAGAGCTGATGTGGTGATTGGTGTGAAAATCAATTTAAGCGACCTGTGGCAATGGAAGAAATGGAAAAATTGTTGACTGGATAAACCAAAGGCAGATGGCTGGTGATTCTTTGTCAGAGGGCATAATTTGTGTGAAGGCTAGGCTGCTTGATCGTGATCTTATTTCTGATACTATATCTGACTCCAATGATGGTTTTAAAGCAAGTAAAGGGTGGTTTGTGAATTTCAAGAAAAGAACTGGAAATCATTCTGTTGTGAGGCACGGTGAAGAGGCACGGTTGAGATAATTAATCTCTAACGGCTAGGAATGACACAGCAGAAATAGAAATGAGCATGGCTTCCCAGACATTCGACATAATCCGAACCACGTGCTCCCTGCCAATGCCTGCCAATGCCAAGCACCATACACATTATTAGTTCTCATATTTAAACTATAATACTATATGGGGCAACACTTGCATTACACCACCACTAGGAATATGGTCTAATGGAGATGAACACCACAGTCTCTATATATTCACTAAATATCACATGAGATTCCTTCAGAGTCCTTACACACCTACCTGCCAATGCCAGGCACCAAACACAATGGCCGAGGCTTTCGTGTCTTGCCTCCACGGCAAGGAGGGAACAGAGTTACAAACACGAACGTTATTTCTCTATTCAATTTTCTCAACTCCCTCACACCATACACCTGATTGTAATATCACATTTAATTTTGTAGAATATATCCTTATGTAACATAAACCTTACAATGAGAAATACAAAGGCAAAACCTCAAATTAACCACAAGGATTGATGAATTATCGTACACTACCCTCTAGTATTGGAACATTATTTGTGCATGGGTTGGCTTTAAACGACAAATAAATATACTGAACCATGAGTTTACAAAATATAGGAATATTGGCTGGAATGGTAAGTGAACTGAGGGCTTATCAACATGGCTTAAAATACCTCATATAGCCACCGACACCAACATAGTTTTATAAGACTGCACCTGTCGATGTTGAATTCTCACCGTGTGGCGGCACAGGCTTAGGCAATACAATGGATGAGGCACATAAGAATGTTCTCTGAGTACTCTAATTAACTAATATTATAAGACAAAACTTTTAAAAATAAATACCTAAGATAATAGAGCTCGCTTAGACACTGACAGTACTTCACTTCCTGTTAACACACCCCTGCTTTTTTTTATCCCCACCACGAGCTTAAAAGAAAACCAACTATTGGGGTTAACTAAAAAAATAAAAAAAAACAATGGGGCATTACACCACCAGCAACTCCTATTGTATGTATTTTATATATGTTTTTGTAAAAAATATACAAATTAGATCACTCTGCAAACATTTTGATTGAGAGAGAGAGAGAGAGAGAGAGAGAGAGACGGGATACAAGGACCTGTTTTCTATTGCTCAAGCCAAGGCCTCTGGACCCGATCGGACACAAGGCCACGTACACCGATGATACCACCTCATTCAACCTGTGATATTTTAGTAACCATAGCATCTAGAGACTTCTGTTTTTTTGTATTGCAAAGAGGAAGAATTGCTTGTGAGCAGAACACCATTTGTTCTCACTCGTTTATTGAATTTCCAAGTGTAATCATTATGTGAATACAGGCTATTTTGTGTGTTTCTCGCCAAACATCTCGAGTTAGTGTGAGCTAAAAATTCCAACATTCCCGAGTTTTAATGGGTTAATTTTGATGAAACTGGCCTGTTTTGGAAAAAAAACAAACTACCAAACATGATCTGTATAACAAAGGAAGAGAAGTGTTTGCAGGATACAAGCCCATGAAAGACAGGCTAACCCTGCTTCTGTGCGCCAATGCTAGCGGTGACTGCAAAATTAAACCGTTTTTTGTATTTAGAAAAAAAAAAAAAAATTTATGTAGGGGAGAGGCTAGTCAAGGGCAAAAAAAAAAAAGAAAATATTAAAGTAAAGGCCCACTTGAGTGCTGGCTCTCTAAAAAGTGGGAAAGCATCAGCCAAAATTGGGGAACAAATGCCTCGATACCTCCCTCTTAAAAGAAGACGAAGTTGTAGGAAGTCGGAAATACAGATGCAGGGAGGGAGTTCCAGAGTTTACCAGTGAAAGGGATGAATGATTGAGAATACTGGTTAACTCTTGCGTTAGGGAGTTGGACAGAATAGGGATGAGAGGAAGAAGAAAGCCTTGTGCAGCGGGACCGCAGGAGGAGGGGAGGCATGCAGTTAGCAAGATCAGTAGAGCAGTTAGCATGAAAATAGCGATAAAAGATAGAAAGAGATGCAACATTTTGGTGGTGAGAAAGAGACTGAAGACAGTTAGTCAGGGGAGGGGAGTTGATGAGACGAAAAGCTTTATATTCCACCCTATCTAGTAAAACTGTGTGACTGAACCCCCCCCCCCCCAAACATTCGAAGAGTACTCCATACAAGGGCGGATAAGGCCCTTGTACAGAGTTAGCAGTTGGAGGGGCGAGAAAACTGGCGGAGACGTCTCAGAACACCTAACTTCATAGAAGCTATTTTAGCAAGAGATGAGATGTGAAGTTTACAGTTAAGATTATGAGTAAAGGACAGACCGAGGATATTCATTGTGGAAGAGGGAGACAGTTGAGTGTCATTGAAGAAGAGGTGATAGTTGTCTGGAAGGTTGTGTCGAGTTGATAGATGGAGGAATTGAGTTTTTGAGGCATTGAAAACTACTAGATTTTCTCTGCCCCATTCGGAAATCTTAGAAAAATCGGAACTCATGCGTTCTGTGGCGTCCTAGCATGATCTGTTGACTTCCTGAAGGGTTGGTCATCTCTGAAAGGATGTGGAAAGATGTAAGGTGGTATAATCAGCGTAGGAGTGGATAGGGCAAGAAGTTTGGTTAAGAAGGTCATTAATGAATAATAGAAAGAGAGTGGGTGACAGGACAGAACCCTGAGGAACTCCACTATTAATAGATTTAGGAGAACAGTGGCAGTTTACCACAGCAGCAATAGAATGGTCAGAAAGTTTGGAAATCAAAGCTTTATGCCAGACTCTATCAAAAGCTATTGATAGAGTCTCTAAAAGAGGATGACCAAGACTCAGTAAGGAAAGCCAGAAGATCAACAGTAGAGCGACCGTGACGGAAGCCATACTGGCGATCAGACAAAAGATTGTGAAGTGACAGATGTTTGAGAATCTTCCTATTCAGGATAGATTAAAAAAGCTATAGGACAGTTGTTTGAGGGATTGGAACAGTCACCCTTTTTAGGAACAGGCTGAATGTAGGCAAACTTTCAGCAGGAAAGAAAGGTAGAAGTAGATAGACAAAGTTGGAAGAGTTTGGCCAGGGAAGGTGCAAGCATGGAAGAACAGTTTTTGAGAACAATAGGAGGTACCCCATCAGGACCATAAGCCATCCAAGGGTTTAGGCCAGTGAGGGCATGGAAAACATCGTTATGAAGAATTTTAATTGTAGACATGAAAATGAGGGAGGAGGAGAGGAAGGGACAAGCCCAGAATCATCCAAGGTGGAGTTGTGAGCAAAGGTTTGAGAGAAGAGGTGGCAGTGGTGCCATCAGGATGAAATAAAGGAGGGAAAAATGAAGAAGTGAAGTTATTTGAGATGTTTTTGGCTAGATGCCAGAAGTCTCGTGGGGAGTTTGAGTTTGAAAGATTTTGACATTTTCTATTTATGAAGGAGTGTTTGGCAAGTTGAAGAACAGACTTGGCATGATTCCGGGGCAGAGATATAAAGTGCATGAGATTCAGAAGATGGAAGGCTCAAGTACCTTTTGTGGGCAACCTCTCTATCATGTATAGCATGAAAACAGGTTGAGTTAAACCAAGGTTTAGAAGGTTTAGGTTGAGGAAAAGAATGAGGAATGTACGCCTCCATGCCAGATACTAACACCTCTGTTATGTGTTCAGCACAAAGAGATGGGTCTCTGACACGGAAGCAATAATCATTCCAGGGAAAATCAGCATAATACCTCCTCAGGTCCCCCCAACTGGCAGAGGCAAAATGCTAGAGGCACCTTCGCTTTGGGGGATCCTGCGGAGGGATTGGAAGAATAGGACAAGATACAGAAATGAGATTGTGATTGGAGGAGCCCAACGGAGATGAAAGGGTGACAGCATAAGCAGAAGGGTTAGAGGTGAGGAAGAGATCAAGAATGTTGGGCGTGTCTCCAAGACGGTCAGGAATACAAGTAGGGTGTTGCACCAGTTGCTCTAGGTCATGGAGGATAGCAAAGTTGAAGGCTAGTTCACCAGGGTGGTCAGTGAAGGGGAGAGGAAAGCCAAAGCTGGTGGTGAACATTGATATCTCCAAGAATGGAAATGTCAGCGAAAGGGTAGAGGGACAGAATGTGCTCCACTTTAGAAGTTAAGTAGTCGAAGAAATTACTATTGTCAGAAGAGTTAGGGGAGAGATAAACAGCACAGATGAATTTAGTTTGAGAGTGACTGTTAAGTCGTAGCCAGATGGTGGAAAATTCAGAAGACTCAAGAGCGTGGGCACGAGAGCAAGTTAAGTCGTTGCGTACATAGACGCAACATCCAGCTTTGGAATGAAAATGAGAATAGAGAAAGTAGGAGGGAACAGAAAAGGGGCTACTGTCAGTTGCCTCAGATAGCTGTGTTTCGGTGAGGAAAAGAAGATGAGGTTTAGTAGAGGAGAGGTGGTGTTCCACAGATTGAAAATTAGATCTAAGACCGTGAATGTTGCAGAAGTTAATGTAGAAAAAGTTGAGGGAGGTGTCAAGGCATTTGTGGTCTTCAACAGTAGAGGTGTCCAACCTGGGGACATTTTTGGAGGTGTCTCCAAGCGTATTCAAACCTACCGCGCGAGCGATCCCTTGATCCCGCTAGGCAGCAGCACTTACTCCCATGCCCTTCCGCTCTCACTCGCTGACAACTTGAGTAATGGCGGCGCCACACGGCGAGTTTGTAGCATTCTTCGTCATTCCAGCATGGCAGGAGTGTACGTACGTCCCATCACCACTTAAGGCGGCGTCACACTAGCACTTTCTTTTATTTTTCTTTCTCTTGTCTTCCACATCTGGTGCAAAGTCTCTTTCTTCTCCCTCAGTTTTGTTTTTCTGAACAAAAACGTCTGATTTATTTTCCAACTTCCTGGTACAGCTGGTGCAGGTGCCGAAATGCCGTTATAGACAACACTATGTTCCCACCGGAAATTTTTGCCATTAAACACGGGATTCCGGTAAATCGCGTGCCGTTAAAGCGGGGTTCAACCTGTATAGGGTAAAGTCCGGCAAGGGGGTAGACCCCCGGACATTTTCCATTGCCGGACATTTGCCATTCCCGGACAAGCCTTCCCCCCTTTTAGTCCGGCAAATCGAGGGTTGAGTGTATATGTATATATATGTATATATATATATATATATATATATATATATATATATATATATATATATATATATATATATATATATATATATATATATATATATATATATATATATATATATATATATATATATATATATATATATATATATATATATACATATATATATATATATATATATATATATATATATATATATATATATATATATATATATATATATATATATATATATATATATATATATATATATATATATATATATATATATATACACAGTCTGTGCGAAAAGATAAGGCACTTTGAAAAAAAAACACATTTTTATGGTTAGCGCCTCAAAACATGGGCAATAACACTCACCGACCCTTCCAAGTACAGTAAGGTCTCGGTTTACGTCAGAGTTACATTCCTGAAACATGACGTAAGTCGATTTTGTACGTAACTCGAGTTTCCGTACATTCCAAAGCATATTGTCGAGTTTTCAACCAATCATTGTTTATGGTCATTCAGGTAAGTTAAAGGTTATATTGTTATATTATTTACAACTATGTAGGAATATGAAACACAAGCGGTTTTTTGTTGTTGATTAGGGCCACGAACGCGAAGGACTGCAGGTTGCAGAGAGGGGTGGACGCCTGAAGCTGCCAGAAGGGTGGGCAGGTCGAATGTTGTGACGCCCAGGGTGGACAGCTGGGAGCGTAGTGCAGTGCGGTAGGAGTAAAAGCGTGGGCAACGGGGGAGGAAATGCAATAGGAAAGGGCAATAAGGATCAGCAGACAGGCGCAGACGGTGCAAGTGAGCTGCGAGTGTCGTGTGGCCCAGGTGAAGGCTCCAGAGTTGTTATTGTTGTGATGGGTGTGCGAGCCCTCAAGGTCGTCAACCTCCCCGTTGTCATGGTAACGGGCTTCCCATTTTCTTCTTCCCTCCCTCACACACAGCTGCTGCTTCCCTTCTCATGTCTTTTAATTATGTCCTCTTTTTCTTGTAGCATAATGGTTTTCCTTTTCTTAGCATCACTGCTGTCACTAAGAAGTTTTCTCTTTGGTGCCATTGAGCAAGATACTAAGAACTTGAGTGAGTAAACGCAGAAGTAGGATAACACTCTTGCCAGGGGCGATGGTGTGGTGGAACTGAGGCAGGGTGTTATTATATTCAAGCGTGAGGCAGGCGGTGTGGCGGGCAACCACCAACAATAATCATAAATCCCGCACTTTATGATTTGTAAATTTTTAATTTTTTTAATCTTAAATTGCCTTATAGTGGACTGATGTAACTACGAGTTTGACGTAACTCGAGACCGACGTAACCCGGGACTTAACTGTATATATATATATATATATATATATATATATATATATATATATATATATATATATATATATATATATATATATATATATATATATATATATATATATATATATATATATATATATACACACAGGAATACTTGCTCAATGAACAGGATAGGGGGCGTCAAAGCTGTTCGTAGAGCGAAAATTCGTTAAGCGGATGTAATTTTCTGATAGGAAATAATGGAAATAAGGGGAGGATGCGTTCTGGGCTGGTCCCCAACATACCACATGGGTTAAAAAAAAAATTTATTTATATGTTTGGCAGCACATTGAGCCACCGGTGTACCACTACTTTTATGATGTCATATGAGTCATTGGAAGTTAGAGAAGCTACCAGTGGCGGCTCGTGACTGTTACTGATAGGGGGGCTGTCTCACATTCAGATAAATAAAATCTTAAATGCTTTTATGGTTATTGTTTAACATATCATTGATTGATAGATTATAAAGATAGATAGATAATTATTTAATTATTTAGGTCTTATCCTAACAGTAAATGCTTGACTTCTTTAGTGCTGGCTTAGGCTATTTGAAAAGGAATTTTAATGTCTGGTAATGGGCGACCTGCTCGTTTAATTGCTACCTTCTCTTGAAGTGTTAACTGTGAAAAATTGAGTTCTTTCAATGCAGAAACCATCTTTTCTTCTTGTGCCATTTTGCAAAATACTGCTAGGCCTACCTGGGAAAAAGAAAAAAAAATACTATTATATATGATGTTTCTGTAATTTTACACCATCTATGATAATCAAGATTGAGCACAAGCCATCACTGATCAATAATATTTTAAAATCATCCTTGACAAATTGAAAAACACGATCGAAAATAAGACTGACACAAGAACACTCACCTCGCCACAACAACGGCTGAGACAAGACTGAGCTGGACTCAGTCCACACTCGCCATTCCGCCCGGGAAGCCTCTCCACCATTTCTCCCCGCTTTCATATCATTAAATAGTAAATAATTTCTGTACTTCCTCATTGTTTTGCAGTTTTTTTTTCATATAAACATATGAGAATTGATGTTTTCATGTGAATGGTAGTCAAACATAAATAAATTAACATTATTTTCGTGAATCCTAGAAATCCACTGGGGGCCTGCAGTCTCGTAGTCCCTATTGACGAGCCGCCACTGGAAGCTACGTACAAATTCTCTCACATTCTCGCATTTATGTTCACAAAACAACATTTCTATTAGCTTTTTACAAACCTTGCCCCCAAGAAAGGATTGTTTTGTAATGCATAAAGTGAAATCTTACATGGAATACCAAAAAAATAAAGCAGAAATGAGATGAGCCACAGACGAAACGGGAGACTCACGGTGACTTGGCCGCTTCTTCTTCTTGTGACCGTTTTAGCCTGTGTGTTGTCTTTCCCCATGATATTTGTTTCCACTCTATTGCCTGCTATAATGGATATCATATCTTAGTATTCATATGCGTTCATGCCATGAGGATAACCTTAACTCCGTGGCACTGAGTGATAGTGAATTATTAAAGAAATACCGTGGTATTTCATTAATAATTCACTATCACTCTGTGCCACGGAGTCGAGGTTATCCTCGTGGCATGAGCATATATGAATACTAAGATATGATATCCATTATAGCAGGCAAGAGAGGAGTGAAAGCATAAACATCATGATGAAAGTAACACACAAGCAAAAGGGTCACAAGAAGAAGAAGAAGCGGCCTAGTGGCGGCAAGTCTCCTGCTTCATCTGTGGCTCATCTCATCTCTGCGTTATTGTTTGGTATTCCACGTAAGATTTCACTTTATGCATTACAAAACAATCCTTTCTTCGGGGCAAGGTTCGTAAAAAGCTAATAAAAATGTTGTTTTGTGAACATATATGCATTATATAAGACAGTAACACCACCTCCAGAGGTGGTGTTCCCAGCAACCTTAGAGCAACCTGATAGCTACCTTGTCACCATCCCTCCAAGCGTTCATGGATGCCATTTCGCTGCAAGAGGTTGCTCTGACGTTGTTAAAGAATCTTGGATCCAGCTCCAGGAGCACTAGAGACAGCCAGCCAATCACAGTAAAACTACCGCATTCGGTCCCTCACCCGGCAAATTCAAACCCAGAAAATTCGCTAAAGCGGATGTGGTTGTACGTTATGCGGATTTTTGGTTGTAACTTTATATAGTACGTTAAACTGGAAATTCATTAAACGAACGTTCGTTAAGCGGAGTATTACTGTATATATATATATATATATACAGGTGTCCCTCGGTTAACGATCGACTACTTAACGATATTTCGCTCATACGATCCCTCCAAATTAATCCCTATTTTTTGGTTAACGATCGCCAAAATTCGGTTAACGATCGGATTGACCAATCGCAATCGCGATCGCAATCGCGATCGCAGCGCCTCCATCCACCCGCGGCCCGTGCAGTAAACACACCACAGTCTTTCCCGCTGTTTTGATTGTGCAACAACAACTCTATCACGCTCGCTCTAAACTTCTTTTTGTGCTTATTTGTGATCAAGTGAACTTAGTGATGGCTTCCAAGCGACCCAACGATTGTTCTCCACCGGGAGATAAGGCTAAAAATCGAGAAAGAGCATTGGCCTTGATATTAAGTTGAACATTGTGACTCGTCATGAGGGTGGTGAAGGGGTAAACTCTATTGCTCGTGCCCTTGGTTTATCTCAATCAACTGTATCAACAGTTCTCCAGAAAAAGTACAAGTGAAGCAGCAGGCCAACCAAGTCACAAACCTGCACAAACACACAACAACTCGTAACAGGGAACCGATTATGGAAAAATTGGAACGTTTGCTGAGGCTATGGATTGAAGACCACACACACCGCCGCATGCCTCTTTCTACCCAACTCGTTACTACTAAGGCACTGAGCCTGTGGGAGGACCTGAAACCAGAATTCAACATAGGCGAGACAGTGTCCTTCAAGGCCAGTAAGGGGTGGTTTGAACGTTTCAAACATCGTGGGAGTCTACACAACCTCAAGGTTAGTGGGAGGCAGCGAGTTCGGATCAACCGCTGCAAACGCCTTCAAGCCTTTGCTTAAAGAGCGCATCGAGGAAGGAGGTTATTCAGCCAAGCAGGTTCTAAACTTTGACGAGACAGGCCTGTATTGGAAGAAGATGTCATCGAGAACGTTTATAGCAAAGGAGGAGAAGTCGGCACCAGGATTCAAGGCATCTAAAGACAGGTTAACATTATTGGTGGGGGGGAATGCCGCTGGTGATCTTAAGCTTAAACCATGCCTTATTTACCATTCCCAAAACCCAAGAGCTCTGTCTGGCTATATTAAGGAATATTTGCCCGTAGTATGGAAGGCAAACAAAAAGGGGTGGATGACGACTGTTATCATGCAAAGTTACGTGACAGGATACCTCTCCAAATTCCTAAAAGAATATGCTGCCCAAAACAACATTGCTAACAGATTTCTCTTGCTGTGTGACAACGCCCCAGCCACCCAGAGAGCATGAATGACTGGGCAGATAATATTGAGGTCATGTTTATGCCCCAAACACAACTGCCCTCATCCAGCCGATGGACCAAGGAGTCATCGCTACTTTCAAGGCCTATTACCAGCGGCGCACCATGAAACAGCTGTTGGCCTGCATTGACACCCCTGACAAGCCGACCATGAAACAATTTTGGAAGGATTATAACATTAAAAAGGGGATCGACAACATCGACGAGTCATGGAAGGAGGTGTCCAAGTCGGCAATGAATGGATGTTGGCGTAATTTGTGGCCTGAGTGCGTGGAACGTAAACAGGAAGTCCCTGTCGATGTTACAGCAGTAAGGAAAGACATCGTTCATATCTCCCATAAGGCAGGCTTCAATGAGGTGGACGAGAATGACGTACAAGAACTGCTGGACAGTCATTCTGAGCCTCTCTCCAACGACGACCTCATGGAGTTGGAGAAACAAAATACTTTGGAGGAAATGGAGGAGGACAAGGAGCCTGAAAGAACCCTCTCCGTCAAGATTTTCGAGGAGATTTTTAATCATATTAACCAGGCCATACATCTTCTCCAGGAGAATGACCCCAACCCAAACCGAAGTAATGGCGTGACTAATGCTATAGAAAATGACATGAAAGTGTATAAAGAACTATTTGAGGCAAAGAAAAGGATGGCAAAACAGACAGTCATCTCATCTTTCTTCAAACCACTCACCGCCCAAGCAACCCCATCCACATCCCAAGCAACCCCATCTACCGATCAAGCAACTCCATCCACCTCCCAAGCTACCCCATCCACCTCAAAAGCAATCCCATCTACTTCCATAGGAGTCATCTCGTCGTACTTCAAAGTTCGTCCTGCTACCTCGAAAAAAACTCCACCCACTTCCAAAACAACTCCATCCACCTCCAAAACAACTCCACCCACATCCAATCTATCCTTCACATCCACCGTAACCTTGAGTGACGATGAGGAGAGCCTGGATGACCCACCCCCACTGGAAAACGTATTCTCTCAAGAATTTGAAGGGTTTGAAGCAGCTGACCGAGTTTGGGTCGGGTGTGGGCATGATGAGATTTAATCCTCCAAGGCCCTGTGTCCCCTCGGGGGGCACAAAACAACACACTACGCATATCACATCCACTCCTCAAGGTAAGTACTACCAATTCTAAAGGTGTAAATAACAACTAACAACATAGAAAGTGTCGTTTATTTACGCATCGCGAAATACATGTATGTAGTTGATAATTTCAAATCCCTCAGTTAGCGATCGTTTCGGTTAGCGATCTGTTTTTGGGAAACGTAACCCTATCGTTAACCAAGGGATACCTGTATATATATATATATATATATATATATATATATATATATATATATATATATACATATATATATATATATATATATATATATATATATATATATATATATATATATATATATATTTTTTTTTTTTTTTTTTTTTTTTTTTTTGTTCTGGTCCATTTTTTTTTTTTTTTTTTGTTCTGGTCCAGCAGTGGAAAGTGGTTCAGTTTTTTGTTTACATTTTTCAAGGACTGCAATCCAACATTTGTTCCTAAATTTTGGATAACACGTGACTAAGAGAACTGGCAACCCAGTTGGCCATTTTTTTCCATATTTTGTTGCCCTTGGCCAGTTATCCCTCCTGCGTAGAAAAAAAAAAAAAAACTTTCTGGTTCTGTACAGAGTTAGTAGGGGTAAAAGAAAACAAACTTGCTGAATGAAATGACTCTGATTGCCTAACTTTATGGAAGCTGTCTTAGCTAGAGATGAGATAGAAGTTTACAGTTTCTGTCAGAAGCTTTTGATTTAGTAAGAAAAGCTAGAATATAAAAGTCATACTGATGATCAGATAGATGATTGTGAAATGATAGGTATTTAAGAGTCTTCTTGTTGATGAAAGATAAAAAAGATCTAGATAGATAGGTAATTAAAGAAATGATAATGGTCTCCCTTTTTAGGAACAATCTGAAGGTGGACAAATTTCCAGCAAAATAGAATGGTAGAAGTCAATAAACATAACTGAAAGAGTATGATTGGGCAAGCTGCAAGCCCAGAAGCACAGTTTTGGAAAACATTAGGAGGGACCACAGGTTCATAAGCCTTATTTCCAAGGGTTGAAGCCAGTGAGGGCATGGAAAACATCACTGCAAAAGATTTTGATGGAAAGTATGAAAATTAATAATCAGAGGGTGATGGTGTGGGGAACAAGCCATGGATCATCTAAGGTAGAATTTTTAGCAAATGTTTAAGCAAAAAAGTTTAGCTTTAGAAACAGATGTGATGGCAGTGATGCCATCAGATTGAAATAAAGGAAGTAAAGATGAAGAAGTAAAGTTGTTGATATTTTTTTGGTTAGGTGACAGAAATCTTGAGGGGAGTTGGATCTGGAAAGATTTTGACACCTATATGAAGGACAGACTTTTCTTTAATTAAGTCATGTTGATACAAGTTGGTCCAGTTGACCAAAGCCTGTGTTAATTTGTGCTGTACATGGAATGAATTGATCAGGCTTGATGGGTTTTATATTTTCTATATATATGTATGTACAGATCTTATTTATCAATCTGATACAAAAGTAAATTTTGTTATATAAAAAGATAAGAAAGAAAGGTAAAATATTTAGGCTCTTTTTGGAGGGACTGAATTTTTTCTGTAAAGCCAACCTTGTTTTGGGATGACCTGCTTCTGCTTACATCATAATTTTTCATGTAGATTCTCATTTGGTATGTGTGTGTTCCAGATTGGTATTTTGCTAGATCTCTACATAGAGGTGCATTGGCATTCATGAAATGTCAACAAAAATAGGACTTTGAACAGAATTGAAAAATAGATTTTTGGTGATGCTGAGTGGATGTCAGAGTTTTTGGTCCCACCCATAGTTTCCTTCTCTCCCTCTTCCTGCCTCTTTCATATCTCTCATAACTTTGCATGGTATTTTTGTGATAATATTATATGGTATTTTCTGATATAACATTTTATCTTATAAATAATATAAACAAAAGTGACATATAGTGATAGCCACAACAGTGATATTGTATTAGTAAAAAATGAATCATGATGAATAATGTAGGATGCTGCATAAAACTCACCAGACTGTATGACGGCATTTCTCATGGCTGTTTGTGCATATAGAGCTGTGATTTTTTTTATTCAGATTTTATAAATATTTACCATTCCTTTTTTTTTTTTTTTTTTCAGCACCTGAAAAGAACTGGTTGGGTTCTTCGCAAAGTGAATGAGCCAGAGACTGTGTCAGGTCACATGTACCGCATGGCAATCATGTCATTTTTGTTTGATGATGATGATGGTGTTGACAGAGACCGGTGAGTCTTTATCTTTCATGTTAGCATTATTGTGATACTTGTATTGAATTTGACAGTGATAGATTATATCATTGTAGGAATGAAAATTAGGGTTATATGAACTATTTAATCAGAATAGTGAGATTTCCATTGTGGATTGTGACAAATTTCAGTGGAACTGGTATAGCTAAAACTTTCTTTTTTATGAGTGGTGAAAGTGGTAAATAAATCTCAGGTTGACCCAGGAATACTTTTGCTTCTCTAATGTTTTGACAAGAAAGTTTCTAGAGAGATACAGTATCATGCAATATATACTGTGTACTGTTGAACCTCACATCTATGGACTAATTGGCCATAAGGGTGGGGCGGGATGGGTTGTCCGTTGATGTGAATAATCAGTTGATGTAAAGTGTTTTAGTGCAGGGAGTGTTAACATACCATATCTTCTACCAGATGAAGTTACAGAGAGAAAAGTTCATGCTGAAGGAAGTGGTATTTCAATAGTAGTTCACTATCACTCAGTACCATAGATTTAAGGTGATTCTCATAGCATGATCATATATGAATACAAAGATATGATTTGTTGCTACATATACTAATTACCCATATGTAATTACATATGCATATATGCCATTATTCCCACACTCAGCACAGAAAATCAACCAGCACCTCTATATGTAGAGATCGTGCCTATAGAAGTTCCACATCACCTCTGTGCGCATGCGCACCGGGAACCACCAGCCCAGCTGGCCAACCTTACCTCAGATCCTTTCTGTGCTTGGCACGGTGTTCACCTGCGCCTCTTCTCGCTTCTTCCTGCCTTTCTTTTGTGCCCACTTCATTGCCGCTTCCTTCTCTACTTCTCCCTGAGTTGCCATGGCCACTCGGAGTTGTGCTGGAGGCAAGAGGTGGTTGCTGGGCAAAGCTTTAGAGCCGCATTCCCGCTGTGTGTCTTGTCGGCCCGCCATGTGTTCAGCCGAAGACCGGTGCAGTGAGTGTTCCCACCTCTCCCTTCTCCGGTTCCAAGCGTATGTGAAGGATGCTGAGAAACATTCTGCTAAGGAGAAGAAGCAGGCCAAATCGTCTGGCGGTTCCAATGAAAAGCGTTCTCGCCGGCAGGAGCCAGCTTCTGAGGCCCCTTGGGCCAGCAGGTTTGTCGCTGTAGAGGCTGATCTGGCAGCTATGAAGGGTTTTATTAGCCAGTTGTCAGTGGTTTTGTTGCCCCTTGCTTCCGGTTCTGTGTTTTCAGGGTTGGCGGATGGCGGAGCGAGTGTGCGTCCACCCCGCAGGTTGGTGTAGGGGGGCCAGTTTCCCCCCGGCTCAGGGCCTTCGGTGGTGGCTGCTGGTAGTAGTGGAGTGAGTCTCAGTGTGTCCCCTCTCCCTGGTTTGGCTCCGGGAGTGAGTGGGGGACAGGCTCCTTCTGTTCGAAGCCCTGCCCCGAAGTTGGCGGTCGTGGGAGTGAATTTGCGTGCGGCCCCGCCAGTAGCAAGTGGCGTGCCTTCTCTTGCTGTTCCTGGCCCTTTTACGGAGTTTTCGGGGCTCGGTGGAGTTAGCGTATGTGCGGCCTCTCTCCCTAGTCTGGCCCTGGGAGAGAGTGGGGTCCAGTCCTCCGCTGTTTAGGCTCTTCCGTGGACTTTTCTAGCTTCAGGTGTGTGAGCTTCAGTGCGGCCCTGTTCCGTACCATGGCCCCAGCAGTGAGTGTGGTGCAGACTCCCGCTGTGTCAGGTGCTTCCAGGGAGTTTTCAGATCTCGGTGGAATGAGCTTGTGTGCAGTCCCGCTCCCTGATGTGGCTCCGGGATTGAATGATTTGCAGGCTCCCGCGGATCCATTTTCTTCTGTGGCCGGTCCTGGGGTCGGTAGATTGAGTCTATGCGCTGCTCCTCTCTCTGGTAAGGCCTCGGGGGTTTGTGGGGAGCCAGCTCCTGCTGGGCCAGTCTCCTCCTTGGGCCTTGTTGGTGGCGGAGAAACAGGACTTCATGCAGCACCACTCCCTGGTGGGTTGCCAGGTGATGGCAATTTTGCAGGCTCAGCGGGCGTGTCTTCCATGGGCCTGCCTCATGTTGATTTGCTACAGGGGTCAATGCCCTCGTAGGTCCGGCCCCGGCCAGTTGATGTAAAGCGCGGACCCTGGTGGCACAGTAGTTCGTCAGGCTGCTGCCAAGGGCTGGCCTTCGTTTTTCTGAAGAGGTGGATGAGGTTTTTGATGATGTTCTCTTGGGGGAGGCTGGCACTCCAGATGAGGAAGGTGCATCCTCCTTTTGTGAGCTTATTACCTCAGTGAGAGAGTCCTTGGGTCTCCCCATGCCCTCTTCTCTTGCTTCTATTCTTCAGACTGGGGTCGAGCAGACCTCTGGGACTTCACAGCCTGGCTCCACTCCCTTGGTGCTGCCTCGTTCTCCTCTGGCTCTGGAGGTTCACAGGGAACAGCTGGACTGTTCCCTGGGGATCTCTAATCCAGCGTCTGCCAAGTTCGCCTTGCCCAGGAGATGGGCTTCAAGGGTGGAGAGGTGGTACACTCCAGAAGAAGATTTCTGTGGAGCTCCTCCTCTCAATGATGAGCTGCTTCATTTGGTGGAGAGTAAAGATCTGTCTGTGAGTCTTCCCTGGTGTATGGCTACTCAGTTAGAGGGTATTTTGAGTACTCTGGTTGATATCTCTTCCTGGACAGATCAGGTTCTGGGAGCCCTTGCTGGCCTTTCCAGTGCTGCCCCCTAGAGGGGTTTGGACTGCCTGGGCAAATTTAAATATTATTCAGCCCTGTGAAATGCTCCGTTTGAGGATGATGATGTTACACAGGCAGGCTGTGGTGAGAAACCTCCCTAATACTTACGGTGATCGAGAGAGACGGCTGTTGGCCCCACCTTTTTGATGGTCAGACTCTTGCAGCAGTGGAGCAGAGGGAGCTTAAGTCCTCGCAATGGTCACTCGTTTCCCAGATTGCTTGTGGCTTGGCTTCCACAGCTCAGGGCGTCAGGGCTAAGGCTGGTGGGGCCGTTGGTTCCCGACGCCATGCACCGGTTGTGCCTCCTTTGGTTCCGCCCCCTCCTGCTCCTAAGGTGAGTGGTTCCTTCCACTCGAGGAATCTTCTGTGGCCACTCTAGGGGCCATCAGGGCTCTCGCTAGGGACGTTGTGGAGGTGCAACTATAAGTTGGGGTTGTCTGCAGCGGCACTGGCAGGAGTGGGAGAACATCGGGGCCTGTGAGTGGGTGGTCAAGACCCTTCGGTATGGTTACATTCTCTCCTTCCTCGGATCCTCCCCTCTCGAGCGCGCCTGTGGAGTTTCCGGTGCACAGGGAGGGCTCAGACCGTCATTCGGCTCTGAAGGCCGTGGTTTCCGAGATGCTGATAAAGGAAGCTATATAACCAGTGGTAAACCCTCAGGCCGGGTTCTATTCTCACGTCTTCCTTGTGCCCAAGTCCACAGGGGGCTAGAGACCGATTTGCGACCTTTCAGTCTTAAATAATTTCCTAGTGGCGACCCACTTCCGCATGGAGAGTTTCGTCAGTGCTAGAGTCAATAGCCGAGGGCGAGTGGATGGTGTCCTTGGACCTGCGGGACGCTTACTATCAGGTTCCTGTCCACCCGCGGTCACGCAAGTACATGTGGTTCGTCTGGCAGGGCAGAGTTTACCAGTTTCGGACCCTGTGCTTCAGCCTTGCCACGGCTCCTCAGGTCTTTACCAAGGTGATGGCTCCCGTGTCAGCTTGGGCCCATTGCCTCGGCATACCCTTGCGTCATTATCTGGACGATTAGTTGATTTCTGGTCCTTCTTGGGCTTCATGCCTCAACAATGCCCTTTCTCTTCTGCTTCTGTGTTCTTGAGTGGGGATTCAGGTCAATTGGGCCAAATTCAATCTGTCTCCCAGCCAGAGGAAGCAGTTTTTAGGTATGGTTCTCAACACTGTCAGAGCCCGAGTCTTCCCATCGCCTGATCGGGTCAACCGATTTCAGGCAGTTGCCCGACAGTTTCTGCTAGCCAAAGCTCCACCAGTGTCCCTCTGGAGGTCTTTGCTGGGACATCTTGCGTCTGTAGCACGGTAAGTGCCAGGTGGGCTCCTGTGAATGCAGGCCCTGCAGTGGTGCCTAAAGAGGCATTGGCAGGCTGCTTCTGACCCAGATTGGTGGCGGGTGGCTCCAAGTCGTCAGTGTTTGCAAGACCTTCCTTGGTGGTTGGTTCTGAATCAACTTCTGATAGGTGCCTCATTCGTAGTGCTGCCCCCAGAACAAATCTTGTTCTCAGATGCTTCCCAGCTCTGGTGGGGAGCTCACCTGGGAGATTCTCTGGCTTCGGGAGTCTGGACTGTGGAGGAGCAGGGGCTCCACATAAATCATCTGGAGCTTTTGGCAGTCTTTTGGGTGCTCCAGAGTTTTCAGCAGACCTTGTTGGGATCGGTGGTGTCTATGATGTCCAACAACTCAACAGTGGTCGCCTATCTCAAGAGGTCCAGGGGCACTCGTTCCGAACCTCTGTCGGCCTTAGCAGGGACAGTTCTCTGGTGGTGTGAGAGCCGTTCCATGTCTCTGTGCCCTGTTTTTGTTCCAGGACAACGCAATGTAATTGCGGATGTGCTCAGTCGGGAGTGTGTCGGTTCAGAGTGGACCCTACATTGCGAAATTTGCAGGAAAGTCTTCCAGGTGTGGGGCTCTCCTGTGGTAGATCTGTTTGCCATGGCACTGACTCGTCATCTGCACCTGTATGTTTCTCCTCTTCCGGATCAGGGAGCCTGGCGACAGGATGCATTCTCTTTTCCATGGGACGGTCTGGATCTGTTTGCCTTTCCACCGTTCGCTCTGATCCGCGAGTTGCAGGCTGTGCATATGACACTAATGGCTCTTCTTTGGCCTCAAGGAGACTGGTTTCCCCTGTTGCTGGACTTGCTTGTGGACAGTCCCTGGGTTCTTCCCATGTGGCGGTCTCTCCTTCAACAACCTCACCGTCTTCTCTTCCATGGTTCTCCGGTAAAGCTCCGTCTTCACGTGTGGCGACTCTCCAGCATCTCTTCCGAACGCGAGGTTAAGTTCATGTCTTGACCAGTCAGTCCTCCACCTCAGTTTACCAGGCGAAGTGGAGAGTCTTTTGTGGTTGGTGTAAGTCGTGGGGTTTGGATCTGTGCTCTGCCTCTATAGTGCAGCTGGCAGACTTTTTCATTTTCCTATTTGAGTCAAAGCGCCTGTCAGTGTCAGCAATTAGGGGTTATCGTTGTGCCCTAGCTCCTATTCTGCGTCAGTCAGGCATAGACCTTTCCACCGATCCAGACCTTTCTTCTCTGTTCTGCTCCTTTGTGGTCTCTTGTCCACCTCGTTTGCCTTGGTTACCTGCCTGGCACCTTTCTCTGGTAATTTGGTCCTTGTTACGTCCTCCTTATGAGCCCTTGCGGACAGCCTCACTGAGGGATGTCTCGCTTAAGACCAGGTTTCCTCTGGCACTCGCATCAGCTCGTTGGGTTAGTGGGCTTCACAGGCTGTCGGCTGAGGTGTGTCACTCCAAGGGATGGACGTCCATGACCTTTTTCTTTGCTCCAGATTTCCTGGCTAAGACTCAGTGTCCAGGCCAGCATTCCTTCGACGAGGTCACTATTCCTGCTCTTCTTGATTTTGTTGGGGAGGATGAGGTAGACCGCCTTCTTTGTCCGGTTTGGGCGGTCCGTGAGTATCTTCGCAGGACTAGGGATCGTTGGCTGTCCTGCTCTAGGTTGTTGGTCACAGTTTCGGATCCCAGACGAGCTGTTCACTCTCATATCTTGTCTAAGTGGATTTGTCAGGTGATTCGGAGGGCCTATGTGAGTGTCTCGGATGAGGAATCACGCCTTCTGAATGCGCACGAGGTTCGGGCTATTGCGACCAGTGTTCTCTTTAGAAAGGTTAAGAGTCTGGACATGGTCCTCGAGGCTGGCACGTGGAAGAGTATGACCACCTTTGCCTCCTTTTACCAAAGAGATGTTACTCATAGGTATTCAGATACCTTTTCCCTTGTGCCGATAGTTTCAGTGTTGAGGGTTGTTCACTGATGCTGGTTTAGTTTCATTCTGGTTTCTCCTTGTCAGCAACAAGATTTATGGATACGTTTTTTTTCTGTTTTTGGGTATTTTGGAGATCGTGTCTACTATCTTCGGGGTTCTGTTACACCCTCCCACCTATACTTGGGAATCTGGCATATATAATTACATATGGGTAATTAGTATATTTAGCAACAAAACAGTTTTTAAAGCAAAAACTTTTTTTGTGAATATTCTTACCCATATGTAATTACATAGTAAGAGGTTCCCTTCCTCCCTCCCCTCTCTGTTTCTGTCAATTTTGGTAGAAAGGATCTGAGGTATGGTTGGCCAGCTTGGCTGGTGGTTCCCTGTGCGCATGCACACAGAGGTGACGTGGAACTTCTATAGGCACGATCTCTATATATAGAGGTGCTGGTTGATTTTCTGTGCTGAGTGTGGGAATAATGGCATATAGGCATATGTAATTACATATGGGTAAGTATATTCACAAAAAAGTTGTGAAAGCAATGCACAAGCTTAAGGGATCACAAGAAGAAGAAAAAGAAGCTGATACTGATTGGCGGCGGACAAATGTGGCGCTTCCTCCTCCTTTATTTTTGGTGTTCCATGCAAGATTTAACTTTGTGCTTCATAAAACAATCCTTTCTTGGTGGTAAAGCTTGTAAAAGCTAATAAAAATGTTTTGTGAACATTTGATTTATATACAAGATACTAACATCTTGCCAACACCCTGCTGGCAACCTTGTTACCATGGCAACAATGTCCCCCTATATGTAGATGAATACCATTTCATGGCTGAAAGTTGCTCTATTCACTGTTAAGTTTCTTGGATCCCCACCCAGAGCATCTCGGTGTGGTTCCCATCAGAAGCAGCGTGGGTGTGCATGATGTCATCAAGTCAAGTCAACCGGCATTAAATAGAATAAATTGTGTTACTTAATCATATCTCCATAAATATCAAGTCATGTTAAATCAAAATCGTGTTATTCAAATTTGTGTTAATCAAGAGATGACTATACAAGGAAAAACTTCATTAATGCCTGTAAACACAATCTCTGTGTGCTAAACACATTAACAGAGGTGATAGTGTCTGGCATGGACGCATATATTCCTCATTCTTTTTCTCAACCTAAACCGTCTAAAGCTTGGTTTAACACAGCCTGGTCTTGTGCTATACATGATAGAGATGTTGCTCACAAAAAGTACCTGAGACTTCCATCATCTGAGTTTCAGGCACTTTATATTTCTGCCAGGAATCATGCCAAGTCTGTTTGTTCTTCAACTTTGCCAAAAACTCCTTTATATATAGAAAATGTCAGCATTTTTCAAACTCCAACTCTCCTCGAGACTTTTGGCATTTGGCCAGAAATATCTCCAATAACTTTATTTCTTCATCTTTCCCTCCTTTATTTCATCCTGATGGCACCATTGCCACCACTTCTATCTCTAAAAGTTGAACTCTTCTCTCAAACCTTTGCTAACAACTCCACCTTGGATGATTCTGAGCTTGTCCCTCCCTTTCCTCCATCCTCTGACTATTTGATGCCATCAATCAAAAATTCTTCATACTGATGTTTTCCATGCCCTCACTGGCCTAAACCCTCAGAAGGCTTATGGACCTTATGGGGTCCCTCCTATTGTTCTCAAAAACTGTGCTTCTATGCTTACACCTTGCCCAGGCAAATGCTTTTAATTCTGTCTATCAGCTTCTACCTTTCCTTCTTGCTGGAAGTTTGCCTATACTCGTATTCAACCTGTTCCTAAAAAAGGTCACTGTTCTAATCCCTCAAACTACCACTCTATAGCTTTAATCTCTTGTGTGTCTGAAGTTTTTTAATCTATACTCAATAGGAAGATTCTTAAACATCTTTCATTTTACAATCTTTTATCAAATCGTCAGTATAGCTTCCATCAAAGTTGCTCTACTAGCGATCTTCTGGCTTTCGTTATTGAGTTTTGGTCATCCTCTTTTTCAAATTTTGGTAATACTTGCTATCACATTAGACATGTCAAAAGCTTTTGATAGTCTGGCACAAAGGTTTAATCTCAATACTACCTTCCTACAGATTCTGTCATTTTTGCTGCAACTTCATCTCAAAGTTTTCTCTCTGACTGTCCTATTGCTACTGTGGTCGATGGCCACTGTTCTTCTCATAAATCTATTAACAGTGGTGTTCCTCAGGGTTCTGTCCAGTCATCCACTCTCTTCCTATTATTCATTAATGATCTTTTAACCAAACTTTTTATCCACTCTTGTGCTGATTATAACACCCTACACCTTTCGAAGTCTTTTCAAAGATGACCAACCCTTCAGGAAGTCACCAGGTTACACAGGGATGCCACAGAATGCCTGAGTTCTGATCTCTCTAAGATTTCTGATTGGGGCAGAGAAAACTTAGTAGTGTTCAATGCCTCAAAAACTCAATTCCTCCATTTATCAACTCAAAACAACCTTCTAGACAACTATTCCCTCTTCTTCAATGACACTCAGTTGTCCCCTTCTTCTACACTGAATATCCTTGGCCTGTCCTTTACTCATAATCTTGACTAGAAACTTCACATCTCATCTCTTGCTAAAACAGCTTCTATGAAGTTGGGCATTCTGAGGTGTCTCCACCAGTTTTTTTCACCCCCCTCCCACCTGCCAATCATCCACCCATGTATGCAGTACTCTTTGGTCTCTCCTATTGTTCTCAAAACTGTGCTTCCGTGCTTGCACCTTGCCCGGCCAAACTCTTTCAACTTTGTCTATTAACTTCTATCTTTCCTTCTTGCTGGAAGTTTGCCTACATTCAACCTGTTCCTATAAAGGGTGACCATTCTAATCCTTCAAACTATCGTCCTATAGCTTTAATCTCTTGCTTGTCTAAAGTTTATGAATTTATCCTGAATAGGAAGATTCTTAAACATCTGTCACTTAACAATCTTTATCTGACCACCAGTATGACTTCCATCAAGGTCACTCTACTGGTGATCTGGCTTTTCTTACTGAGTCTTGATCATCCTCTTTTAGAGATTTTGGTGAACCTTTTGCTGTTGGGTTAGACATATCAAAAGCTTTTGATAGAGTCTGGCATAAAGCATTGATTTCCAAACTGACCTATGGTTTCTATCCTTCTCTCTGCAACTTTATCTCAAGTTTTCTTTCCGACCGTACTATTGCTGCTTTGGTAGACAGCCACTATTGTTCTAAATCTATTAATAGTGGTGTTCCTCAGGGTTCTGTCCTGTCACGCAATCTCTCTGTTATTCAGTGATGATCTTAATAAAACTTTTTGCCTTATCTACTCCCACGCTGATGATACCTTTCAGAGACGACCAACCCTTCAGGAAGTCGACAGGTCATGCAGGAACTCCACAGGACACCTGACTTCTGATCTCTCTAAGATTTCCGATTGAGGCAGAGAAAATCTAGTAGTTTTCAATGCCTCAAAAACTCAATTCCTCCATCTATTAATTTGACACAACCTTGCAGACAACTATATCCTCTTTTTCAATGACACTCAACTGTCACCCTTTTTCCACACTGAATATCCTCGGTCTGTCCTTTACTTATAATCTTAACCTGGAAGCTTCACATCTTATCTCTTGCTAAAATAGCTTCTACGAAGTTAGGCGTTCTGAGACATCTCTGCCAGTTTTTCTCGCTCCTCCAACTGCTGACTCTGTACAAGTGCCTTATCCAACCCCCTATGGAGTGCTCTTTGCATGTATGGGGGGTTCCACTCACACAGGTTTATTAGATAGGGTGGAATCAAAAGCTTTTCGTCTCATCAACTCCCCTCCTCTGCTTAACTGTCTTCAGCCTCTTTCTCACGACCGTAATGTTGCTTCTCATTCTATCTTTTATCACTATTTTCATGCTAACTGTTCTACTGATCTTGCTAACTGCATGCCTCCCCTCCTGCCGTCTCGCTGCACAAATCTTCCTTCTTCCTCTCATCCCTTTTCTGTCCAACACTCTAATGCAGGGGTTTTCAATCTGAGGTTTGTGAACCCCCAGGGGTTCACAAGATATCCAGGGGTACTTAGATGGCTGATTTAATGATACATCCTTTGCAGAATACCTTTGCCTATTGAGTTAATGTTAGTCATTAAATTAACATTCTGTTTGATGTCAAATTATTGGGGGTTCGGGTAGATGGTCTTATAACTCAGAGGGTTCTTAACGAGAAAAAGGTTGAGAACTCCAGATCTATAGTCTTAAGTCATAAACATTTCCTCCTACACCTCCTCCTACCTACACCAATGAAAGATCCAAACATCCCAATTGGCAGTGTCCTTACCCAGAAAATGAAGAACACCTCATTGAAAGATTACTTTTTTGAAAAATCTAGTACTTATAAAACCCAAACCAAAACACATCAGGAAGTGCCGATATCCAGGCTACACTTCCGTCTATCAACTGAACTGAAGTGAATACCATGTTCAGGCTATGGCAAGACAGAGCTTAGGAACACTGTGATGAAAACTGAACAAATATTGCTCTACTCATTCTTTGTGAAGAATTAACCAGTGCAGAAGCGAGGTGAAATGTGTGGTAAGGTTGAATGCTGTATTTAAGTCTGTAGAAATGAAAGATTTTGGTACACCAGACAATTATGTTTTGCTCTATATTATGATGTTAGTCATATAAACTCAAGTAACTGTAAAGAAATACCATGATAGAATAAGAACAGAAAAATACTGGAAGGAGTAAAAGCATGGTATATCAGTAGATACATCATAATACAGTGTTTAAATACAACTACTCTGTACTGCAAGACGATGCTGACGCACTCCTGAATTAAACCAACATGTGAACACTGAAAATGTGACTGTTTAGGTCCTCTCCTATTGTCATTAATCTAAGTATTACAATTTATTCACAATAGTAATATATTACACTCAGACAGGACATGGCCCTAATGTGTTTGAGATGTGGCATTTTGTTATAGTACATTTCACACTATATAGTGACTGTTTAGGACTGAAAAAACTATAGCTTCAGGTAGATATACAATAATGTTATCTATTGATTTTCAGTCTTAAAGTAGGGGAAAATTACAAATATTGATGCTTTTCTTTTATAGTCCTCCTTGCTTCTCAAAAAGGTGCATGAACTTAGAAAAGGTTGAATAACACTAAACTATAGCCTGAGAAGAAAATACAGTAAAAGAGATAAGATAAAATTACCAACATCTCCATTATTACGGAGGCTTAAAATAATACCGAGACTAATTAAGTAATTCAGAGGTAAGGAAACGAACAATGATCATAAGAGCTTCCACGATAACAGTTTGTACGATAAGATGTGATTCCAGATTCCTCAATAGTGCTCTGAGTTTCCAAGATAAGAATGTCATTCCAGTTTCCTTGATAGTGATGTGAGTTTCCAAAATAATGATGCCATTCCACGATAAAGATGCCATTCCAGTTTCCACGATAACAATGAGAGTTTCTGTGATCAAGATGCAATTCCAGTTTCCACGGTAACGATGCTGGTTTCCATGATGTTGATGTGGTTCCAGTTCTCACGATGCGATTTCACGACACAATATTGAAGGCCACTTGCCTACACAGGTACTAGGACGAACCCTTTCACCCCGTAAGGGTCCACCCCAGACCCTTTGGTGTGAGTAGAGTGATGCTGCTACATTTCTGTGCCGCAGCTGAAGTTCACTTGCCTGCACTGGTAATAGGACGAACACTTTCACCCCATAAAGGTCCACCATACACCCTTAGGTGTGAGGAGAGTGATGCTGCCACCTCACTGCACCTCACGCGGATAGCCATGAGCAATGATCCGCCACACACCACTCCCCGAACACTGTCAGTGAGTCCTTTCCACCCTGTAAAGGACCACTGGTATTGTCAGTGCCTGGTACATGGCGCACAGCGTGCCCTTGTTCATGGTGAGTTGTTCAGCATGGTGTCACTATAAGCAGAGGTCCTGTACACACCACTCACCACCAGACTCTATGCAAGGAGCCCTTATCACCCCTTAAAAACCCTTCACAGCATCATCTGGTGGACGGTAGACACAGCAGACTGCTTAAAGCGACCTCTTGCCTAGTGTGAGGTGCTGCAAATTGACGATAACCAGTGAGCTTGAAGCCACAAAGGAAAAAGAGTCCACGTTAACAATGGGATTCCACGACAGGTTGCAATTCCAGTGTCCACAGTAAAGATGTGTTTGTCGAGGATAACAATTCGTTTATTGAGGCTAACGATGCGGCGATGGCAATGGCGAAACAATTCTAATTATTATTTCCTACACAGGTAGTAGGATGAAACTTTTCATCTTGAAAGGGTCAACCCCATTCCCGTGGTTATGAGAGCAGTGATGATGCAACATTGCAATGCCTCACATAGGTTGCTATGAGCAATGACCTGCCACACACCATTCCCCAAACACAGTCATGAAGTGAGTCGTTTTTACGTAACGTAACATAACATAAAGGACCACTGGTACTGTCAGTGCCTGGCTCATGGCGCACAGCGTGCCGTCATTCATGGCGAGTTGTTCAGCCCTGCGTCATTAAAAGCAGGGGTCCCGTACACACCACTCACCACCAGACTCTATGCAAGGAGCCCTTATCATCCCTGTAGGGCTTCTCACGGCATCATCTGGTGAGTGGTAGACATTGATCTCTTGCTTATGGTGACACTTGCCAAGTGTGAGGCGCTGCAAGTGGACAACTAGTAGTGAAGCTTGAGGCCACCAAGGAAAGAAGGACCTGCAGCCAGTTCTCTGCCTTGGGCTCCAGGCTAGACCCGACAGCCACCTCCTACCCCCATGCAGTGCCCAAGGCCTCCACAGCCCTCAACAACTTTAGGCTGAAAGTTCTCAATTGTCGTTTGAATTTTTATTTGAATATAAAATTGTCGATGGTAAAGGAAAAATAGCTTTGGTCTGAAAGTGTGCAAGAGTTAGCTGATTAATGAAACAAGGTGAAGCAGCTTTGCTATGGAGTATTTAGTGTACTTTGCATGTTGCTGCAGTGAATGTGTATGTGTTTGTAGATAACTGGATAGAAATAGTAGACCAATGGTAGTTGTGTAACTATTGGGGAACTTTTGAAAATTAGTTAAGCTTCTGGATAGAGTGGATGAGTGCACACAGGTTTGCTTGTTTTATACGTAAACTGCCACCTGTAGACATATTTTTCCTATTTTATGCTCTTGAAAAAAAAAAAAAAAAAAAGCAAACTTAGTTTCCTTTATTTTCCTGATCACAATGACGTATAAATATCAATGTTTCAAATATAAAGAAACACTAGAAGAGGACCCAAACTCCCGCTGAAGTTGCAAGAGTCAACAGATATTGTAATATTTCGTAGAAAAGATGGTCAACTACATATCGTATAGTTTTGGATATTCTTCTGTGACATAAGGAGATATCAAGATAGGTAAAGTATTTTTAAACATGTATCTACGACAAAAAACACTATAATAGTAGAGTTAGGTTATAACTATGCTTTGTGTTTTTTTTTTTATATACCATGTAGCTCTAATCCTGGGACAAAAATTACTTCTTCCTCAGTTGATAACTCGAAGTTAGTATGATATTTTCTTTCCACCTAGGTTAGTAAGTAGACTACAAAACACCATGAGCATATGAAGCCCCATAAATGCGTTTATTTTGAAAACTTGGAAATCAAAGTCTGATAGTGAGATTGTCTATTGCCAACCAAACAGTTCTACATAGACGTCTTCAGCATCATAGAGACCTAATGATGTTAGCTCATGGACAGTGGCCATCCTGACAGTGCAAAACCCCAGGGGGATCATATGAAGATATCCAGGGGTACTTTGATGGCTGATCTAATAAAATCCTTTGCATTACCATTGCATATTGACTTCCATGTTCCGTGTGATAATACTGGGGGTTTGGATAGATGGTTTTATAACTCAGGGGGTTCTGATTGATGATTGATTGATACATTTATTGTTGAATCAATAAATAATTACAACAAAGGAGGAGGATGGACCTTGCCACCCACCCCCTGGGCAAAGACTTAAGGTTAAAGTATCAAAAATATAACACTAGACAGTATACATAACAAGAATGCAAGTATTTTAATAAATAAATACACATATTGCACATCTTATTGCATAAACATCCTACAGTCTTGGAGCAAACTGAGGATATTCCCTAAGTATATCCCTGAGAGTGGTTGAGTCTAGGAGATGGTCAATGAGGCTATACAAGTCATGTTGACCTTGTGGCCTGAATTTAGCAATGAGAGGATATTCCATGATATAGTGATGCAGAGTGTGTCCCCTTGGTGCAGCACACACCAGGAGAAGCACTGACTTCCCAAAAGTATTTGTAGCCTAATCTGAGCCTCATTACCACCCTGTCATGTGATGCAGTGTGTTTCCTGTAGGTGTAAGCACAGCTCTGGGAGACATGTGCATAGTGAAGACTAGTGCTACTGCCCCTATGGCAACAAAGCTCCAACTGATCACTAATGCTACTATGTACAGAATTTTTAATGCTACTCTTAACATAACCCAGAGTGTGCTCAGTGCCAGGGTCCACTGTGTCATCTTGTAGGGCACACTGAGCAAGGTGGTCTGCCTCTTCATTTAGCGGGATACCCACATGAGAGGGTATCCAGATGAAATGGACCGTGGCACCAGCACCTTCTAGGACGTGGATGAGATCAAGACACTTATTAACTAGATCACAGTCCATGGGGGAGGTGGATTGAAGGACATACAATGCAGCCTGACTGTCAATAAAGAAATATACATTCTTATGGAGAGGTGCCACAATATGGAGCGCCTCCAGTACAGCATACAG
This sequence comes from Portunus trituberculatus, assembly GCF_017591435.1. Lineage (NCBI taxonomy): Eukaryota > Metazoa > Arthropoda > Malacostraca > Decapoda > Portunidae > Portunus > Portunus trituberculatus. The sequence goes on from NC_059295.1 coordinate 5,187,453, forward strand.
TTCTGCTCTATTGGAAGACATGGGTGCAGGAAGCAGCCTGGAAACCTCGGTGTCAGTGTAGAGACTGGCAGAGATGTAGTCACGGATGAACAGCCCACACCCAGACCTGCTGCCATTGACTGATAAACATGGATAGCCTGAATGTGTGGGTATTTGGACAATTTAGTCATGAACATGTCTTGGGTTCTTAATGATAAAAAAGTTGAGATCCCCTGCTCTAATACAAGAGTTAACCAGTACTCTCAATCATTCATACCCTTCACTGGTAAACTCTGGAAATCCCCGACTGCCTCTGTATTTCCGTCATCCTACGACTTGACTTCTTTTAAGAAGGAGCTATCAAGATATTTGCTCCCTAATTTTAGCTAACCCTTTACTTATCTTCTAGAGAACCAGCATTCAAGTGGGCCCTTTTTTTTAATCTTTTGTTGCCCTTGTGTGGCTCTCTCTTCTACTTAAGATTTTTTCTTTTTATTTCATTTTTTATTTTGTTTTTTATTTACAGTATAAAAAATCTAATTCCAACTGAAAATTGCATTTTTGTTGTAGTTTGAAATGATACTAATGAAAAGTGGATCAGAGTTTATACTGATTTTATGAAAATTTTTGAAGCATAAAAAATAACTTTTCAAGATACAGGCAACCCCCGTTTAACGAAGGTTCACACAACGAAATTTCGCTATAACGAAGGTTTCATTTTAATACCATCTGCTCGTTTAACGAATACCAAACTCGCTTTAACGAAGTTTTATCCAGGGCTGCGTTCCGTTGGAAGTTAGCACGCTGCCCCCCCCGCAACCCCCAACGGAACGCAAGGGAATGCGCAAGCCATACGGGTATTGTTGACAAAGATGGCCGTCCAAGCTGCTCTCCTCCTCCTCGCTCAAGAGCTCGCAAAAGACCCTCTGTTGGACGCTGCAGAACTCCTCTTAGCACGAGAGGAGGAAATATTGCTGAGGCAAGAGGAAGAGGGAGAAGAGAGGTTGCCAAGGCAAGGAGAAGAGGAGATGATAGGCCGCCAAGTCCTGTGAGGGTCAAGGACTATGCAGAGATGATAGTGCCTCTTTACTCCGGGAAAGACTTATAGAACACTTTCGAATGCAAAGGAAACTGTCCCTGCAGCCACAGGTGCTGGAGGGGCCTCTGCAGCAGCTACCATGGCGGTAGAGGCTGTCTCTTCTGCCTCAGAGGCTGTGTGAAGAAATGCGACACATATAACACCGTCTTTTATTGCTATAAATACTAATATTTTCGTCATATTGCCTTATTCCAGCATTCTACAAGGGATAACAGACTTACCACATTGTTTTTGATGTTCTGTGACGTCGCATAAGCTGTCAAAATAGCATTTACATCCCCCACACTGATAATATAGTGGTGAAGCGGCGGACGTCTGTGGTTTGTTGATAAACAATAGTTGCCAGACACCGCCAAGCATTCACCTCCGAGGAGCGCAAGGTCCCGCACGCTCCCGCAAGGCGAGCCGTATGCTGGTCCCCCCCGATTCGGGGGAAGTATGCCATACTGTACGCCATACGGTCCCCAACGGAACGCGGCCCAGGTAATTTTTTTTCCAAATTTGAAAGTCCCGCTGTATCATGCAAGCTGACAGGCTTTTGAATACATCAGGAGCTGCTGGTACTAAGGCCTGCCTCAGGAGAAATCCTGAGACACCTGTAGAATAAAGATCAAGATCAAGCCTCTCGTGGACAACACAGGCTCTGCCGATACAAAGGCCTGACTCAGAAGAAATTCTGTGTCACCTGTAGCATCAAGATCAAGATCAAGATCACACGCACCACTCACTGCCCAGTCAAAACATAACAGCGCCACCAGCAGCTCATCTTCCTTAGTTCAACTTACCACCAAAACACCCTGCAATGTGGCCTAACGTTCCTAAGAAGACCAGGAAGTGTCTTACTCTTGAAGTGAAGCTGGGTATTATTCACAGACAAGAGAGAGGCCAGAAAACTAATAACATTGCTACTCACCATGGCTTGACTCCATCTACTGTCTACTATTTTCAAGTCAAGATACTCTATTAAGAAGGCTAGTGAGACATCGTCTTCCTTGCAAGCTAAAAGAACCACCAGAACTTGTGACTCTACAATGGATAAAATGGAAAGCCTTGTGGAAATGTGGTACATAAGTTTTGTATGCAGTACCATGATGCGCACTTTGTTTACATTCCACAGGTTGCCGGTTAGTGTATTTCCCGTTTCACTCTCCCTCCCTTCATAAAGTTAAGATCATCAACATTATAAAGTTACGTACATACATACATTAGTGTACATTATAATGACTTAAATTAAACTACCTAAATGTTTAACTTCATAATTTTTACTTTCATTAAACCTTTTACTGTACTATGATGCACTCTCACTTTGCTTACTCTCAATGAAAGTTCAAATCAGGGGTTATACTTGTTATAATCGGTTCGCTTAACGAAGTTTTGCTTAACGAAGTGTTTTTTAGGAACGTAACCCCTTCGTTAAACGGGGGTTGCCTGTATTTGCTCTTAAAGATTTTTCATAATTTTGTCCTTGTTTTGCTATTTGTATTCATCTGATTGACATGAAATTTTCACCCATGATTGTGTATACAATAGTGACTTCCTGGAGCATGATAAGATGATAACGCATCAGATCCTCGCATCTCTAGATAATATTATTCACTTGTACTGAGGGTTAGGAAGGCGCCATCAGCAACGTCACGGCAATCTGCTGTTTTAGGGTGTGCTTACACCAAGTGAATCAAATCGATTCAACTCATAAAGAATCAACACGATTCATGAATCGTGTTGATTCGCCACATTAGTTTCAATGTAACCGCTTATACCAGGCGAATCGAGTCAATTCAAATCATGCCAATTTTGGCGATTGAGAATCAATGCTTGGTTTGGACACATTTTTCATGAATCAAGGCGATTCAGCCGAGTAAGCACCATGCTAGTGGATGTTCTAATCAATTTAGTAAGAGAATAACTTACTATATATGATCCCAGTGATCCTGTGTGCCGAAATCATGTACGAGGGACGTTCAATAAGTAATGAGAAAATGTCAGGAGAGATACTATTTATTTTCATAAGCTTACAAAACTTTGTCTCCTTCAAAATAATTGCCTCCCACATCTACACACTTTTGCATGCGTCTCTCCCATTCCTGGAAGACCTCCTCAAAGTCCTTCTTCTGTAGTCCCTTCAGGTAACTTTCCGATGCCTCTTTCAGCTCCTCTGTTGACTGGAATCTGGTTCCCCTGAGGCTGTCTTTCATACATGGGAACATGAAGAAGTCGCAAGGAGCTAGGTCAGGGCTGTAGGGTGGGTGTTGTATCACTTTCATTCCCCTGTCGGCCATCCAAGTGGTCACCAGGGTTGACTTGTGGCATGGGGCATTGTCCTGGTGGAACCACCACTGACCACTCCTCCACTGCTGAGGCCTCTTCTTCCTCATCTTCTCCTGAACCTTTTCAGAACAGTAAGATAATATTCCTTATTGACAGACTGACCCTGAGGAACCCATTCAATGTGAATGAGCCCCTGGGAGTCAAAGAAAGGAATGACCATGGCCTTCTCTTGTGACTTGCTCATCTTTGCCTTTTGGGCCTGGGGAGTTTGCGTGCTTCCACTGAGCACTCTGCCGTTTGCTCTCAGGGTCATAGGTGAACACCCATCTCTCATCACAAGTCACTACCTTATTCAGGAAAGCTGAATCAGCCTCTATCATTTCGAGAATGTCAGTGCAACATTCCACACGAAACTGCTTCTGGTCGTCGGAGAGGATCTTTGGCACGAACGTGGCACAGACTTTGTGAAGCTTCAGATCTTCGGTCAGAACTGTCTCTACTGTGCCAGTACTAATGCCAATAGCTTCAGATATCATCCTCACAGATATTCGACGGTCTTGCATCACTAACCTTTGCACTTCCTCAATGTTTTCCTCCTTGCGTGCACTTTTTGGTGCGCCAGATCTGGGTTCATCTTCAACTTGTTCATTTCCTTCAGAAAATCTGTTAAACCACCGGTAGAAACTTGCTTGGCTCATCCTTTCATCCCCATAGGCTTCTTTTAACAATCCATAAGCTTCTTGTTTTGTTTTCTTAAGTTTAACACAAAATTTGATGGCGTTAACGTTGCTCCATGTTTCCTTGCATCGTGACACGTGCTCGGAGATCGGCAAACCGGATCAGACAGGTTCCACCACAATCACCGCTGTACACAAACCACAAAACATAGGAAGTTGCCAGTTGGTAATTTTATAGAGTATATGTATGTGTACTTCTCCATGAAAAAGTATTTTGATCATACCATATTTAATGTCTCTCCTGACATTTTCTCATTACTTATTGAACGTACCTCGTACATGTACTGTACTGAACCATAGCTCATAGCTAAAGGGAACTGCTGCAGCCTACGAATTACTAGATAATATTATTCTGTATATTTTAAAAACAAATGACAACAGAAAGCGTTATGGACATGGTTTTACATTTTGATGTGGCAACTGTAGGGTGTATCGTCTACCTGTGAAATGCGTGGTATGACGTAATCACCAGTCAGCCAAGCACCAGCCTGGTTGATGGGGAGGGGTGTAAACTTCCTTATATTACCCCCTGTACCTCTGATTTCGTTCACTAAATACTATGGTGTGACATGTCACTAAGTAAAAGTTAATATGACAAAATAATAGAATTAACATAACTGTATTTGCTTTAATATCCTCTGTATACCATTAAACCTAAATAAAGAGTAGATGTGATATGGTATCAACTGGTGTGCCCATTTCTTCCGTGCTGAATGTATCAGTGGATCATTCTCTCCTGCCACTTGACAGCTCCACCTGGTGAGACAAAGTATTGTTACGACTGTGTGGTTTGCGTTTTGGATTCGGATTTGTGTGTGTGTTTAGTGTTACGAGCGTGTGATTCAGGTCTTGAATTCAGGTTTGTGTGTGTGTGTCTGTGTGCGTTTGGAGGTGAGGTGGTGAGGTAGCTGCACAAGACTAGTCAGTGAGGACAGGAGCTTTGAAGTCCTTGCACTACCTCCTCACTTCTCTCCCCTACAAGCTGTACCTGTGCCAACTTGTACACAAATTAAACATAAAAGAGGAAGAATAGTGTTTTCCTGTGCCTGGGGAACCTGGGAGGAAAAGGAGTGGCCCACCTATACGCACACACCGAGTCCAGTCTCACTCAGGGAAGTGGGTCCAAGTTGTTGCGCCGTCGTCCTTCCCAAGGCTGCACAACTTGGACCCACTTTCCTGAGTGAGACTAGTATAGGCGGGCCACTCCTTTTCCTCCCAGTTCCCCAGGCACAGGAAAACACTATTCTTCCTCCTTTGTGTTTAATTCACGTACAAGTTGGCACAGGTACAGCTTGTAGGGGCGAGAAGTGAGGAGGTAGTGCGAGGACTTCAAGGCTTCTGTCCTGACTGACTAGTCCTGTGCAGCTACCTCACCACCTCGCCTCCAAACACACATGCACGAACACACGCGAACCTGAATTCAACACCTGAATCACACGCTCGTAACACTACACACACACACACACACAAACCCGAATCCAAAACCCAAACCACACAGTCGTAACAGTATTCTCTCAATGTGTCACGAACTGACATGGCTTCTGCTCTAGGCCTAGTACTTCTTGTTGGTGACAGGCTCCACCAACATCTTAAATTATTCTGTGGTTATCCTAAAGAGTACTAAAAACTCTCCAGATTATTGACCAAATCTGGGAACAAATGTCCAAAGCTCCCAAATTCAGGTCTTCTAGAATTAATTGAATTAACACATATTTGTTGCTGACGCCTATGCCTACGCTTCCTCAGCCACTGTAACACTGCTATTTCTGCAAAAGCTAATACGTCCATACATCCGGGAGGCTGTCTTAGTACTGAATCATCTGAATAATGTGTATCACATGTATTGTGACTCAGTCAGTTGGAACTATGCAGAATCAAAATGACTCGATTCAAAGGATTCTTCATGAATTTAATCAATTCGATTCGCTTGGTGTAAATACATCCTTACTACTGAACTGGACATTCTGAGTCGTTATTAATGTGTAGAAGTGAGATAATGATACAGTGAAGAATATATTACTCATCTGGTCCAGTTTTATACCTCTGTCTCAACATAATCTTTTGTAATGGTGTTATTGAGAGAATTATGTAATGTATAGTTGTGGTGATGAAGGTAGTGAGAAAAAAAACATTGTTTGAAAAGATCATAGCAGTCTTATGATGTAGAGAGATGGTGGAGAAGAGTGGCAGTGAGGAGTGGGGTGAGGCGAGCATCTTGAAGGGGTAGATAACGCGTGACGGAGGGCAGATTGGAGGCGAGGATTCCAGGTCTAGCTGTCTCCCAGTGATTCGTTTGTTTGTTTGTTTCTTGTTGTCTTCTCTTCTTGAAGTTTCTGATTCTAATCCTCATCAATTTATGCCTGTAAGGACATTATTTCTGACACCTGGGCATGTACTGTGTAGGGCGTGAGTCAGGTTGTGTCACAACTGCAGGAGACATTTAAAAATGCCTTCCTGGTGGGAAGGGTATTTAATTATTAAAAAATAAACGACACCATAGGTAATTTAGGATCTAAAGGTTTCGGAGAGACAAATGTAATCCCAGGCGAGAATCAATAGTATTACAGTGTTCCCGCACTATTCGGGGTTCGACTTACGCGGCCTCACTGTTTTGCGGGTTTTATAGATGCATTCAGGGGATTTTTAGCTATATCACGGGGTTCGTGACGTCACTTATAAATACTGTACATACAGTAATACGGTAAGTTAGTGTGTAATAACGACGACAATGTACATTACTATGTATGTACAGTACTGTACACGTATTGTTTGTATACATATACAGTACCATATGCATATGTTTAGCCTGCAAAAATGTTTACAAGAGTGTGGGGAAGGGTAATAGAGTAGAGGGAATAGTTGATAAGATTGTGGAGAAGGTTTATACAGTGGCAGAAAGGGTTCGTAATAGTGTGGGTAGGTTTAAAAAGTTAAAAATATTATGTATATAGCGAAGTATAAATAGCGTCCCTACTTCGGGGTTTTCACCTTTTGCGGGTGGTTACAGAATGCATCCCCTGCAATAAAGGAAGGAACATTATTATTATTATCATTATTATTATTATTATTGTTATTATTATTATTATTATTATTATTATTATTATTATTATTATTATTATTACTGCTACTACTACTATCATAATTATTATTATCAGCGTGCACACGCACACACACACAAAACAAACTCATGGACTAATCAAGAATATAAAGACATGATAAATGACACAATAAGGAGTCTTACAAGACTCATTAAAGAAAGGAGAAAAGTGATATTAGTAGGAGAAATTTAACTGTAAGGAGGTGGACTGGGAAAATTATGAAAGTGGTATGGGGGAAGAAGCCTGGGGAGATAGATTCCTGAACCTAATGATAGATAATTTGATGGTCCAAAGAGTAAAGGAAAACACAAGATTCAGAGGAAACGATGAGCCGGTGAGATTGGGATATACAAATTAACGATGACATAAGATATAAGTGCCCATTGGGAAAGAGTGACCATATAATATTAGAAATGGATATAGAAGAAGGAAAGGAAGATAGAGATGAATCATACAAAGGAGACCGATTAAATTAAAGAAAGGCTGATATTGAGAACCTCAAGAGCGATTTTAAAAACGTAAACTGGGAGGAGATGGAAAACTCAGAAACGGTTCAAGAGAAATATAACTTATTTTTGGAAATATACAAGACAGGAGTCAAGGAATATGTCCCGAAATATAGACCTAAAGAAGAAGGAAAGAAAGATTGGTTTAATGCAAGGTGTGCTAGGGCAAAGGAGAAACGAGATGGAGCATGGAAAAGGTGGAGAAGAAACAGAAATCCAGAAAATAAGGAAAACTTCAAAACAGCAAGAAATGAATATGCTAAGGTGAGAAAGGAAGAAGAAAGGAACTATGAAAAGGACATTGTCGAAAATATAAGGAACAACCAAAATTGTTCTACAGATTCATAAATGGAAAAATAAGACAAAAAGAAACAATAGAAAGGTTAAAAGGAGAAAACGGAATGGTGGAAGACCCAAAAGTATGGCAGAACTGTTAAATAGTAAATTTCATGAGGTCTTTACTAAGGAATCCAAATTTGAAAGACCACAGGGTAATAGAGAGACTGTCCATATGAAAGAGATTAAAGTAACCAAGCTTGAAATAAAAAGTTGATGACGGAATTGGATGAGGAAAAGGCAATGGGACCGGATGAAGTCTCAGGCAGAATACTGAAAGAATGTAGGGAAGAACTAGCAAGTCCTATATACAACATCATAAAATGCTCAATAGAAAATGGAACAGTGCCAGTGGAGTGGAAAAGAGCTGAGGTGGTTCCCATATATAAGAGCGAAGGAAGGAAGAACCTTTAAATTACAGACCGGTATCACTAACTAGTGTAATATGCAAGATGTGTGAAAAGTAATAAAGAAGCAATGGATCGAGTTTCTTGAAGACAACAAATTATTATCAAATAGCCAATTTGGTTTTAGAAAAGGTCGGTCATGTGTAACAAATTTATTGAGTTTCTACTCTAGAATAGTTGATAAAGTACAAGAGAGAGAGGATGGATTGACTGTATTTATTTAGATTTAAAAAAGGCTTTTGATAAAGTGCCACATGAAAGATTACTATGGAAGTTAGAGGAGAAGGGTGGCTTAAAAGGAAGCACATTGAGATGGATGAAGAATTACTTGAGGGGGAGAGAAATAAGGACGATAGTTAAAGATATGAAGTCCAAGTGGAGAACAGTAGACAGCGGAGTGCCACAGGGGTCAGTATTGGCACCAATACTTTTTCTCGTATATATAAATGACATGCCAGAGGGAGTGAACAGCTACATAAATCTGTTTATGGACGATGCGAAACTGTGCAGAGTCATTAAACAAAAAGAGGATTGTGAAATACTACAGGAAGACTTAAACAAGATCTGGAAATGGAGCAAAAAATGGGAGATGGAATTCAATGTGGACAAAAGCCATGTCATGGAAATGGGAAAAGTGAAAGACGACCAGTGGGAATCTATAAGATGGGAGATGGAGTAGAACTAGAAAAGTAAAAAAGGAAAAGGACTTGGGAGTGACAATGGAAGAAAATAATCAACCGGTAAGCCATATTGATAGAATTTTCAGAGAGACGATAATTTGCTAAGGAATATTGGATTAGCATTTCACTATATGGACAAAGAAATGATGAAGAAATTGATAAGTACTAAAATAAGACCTAGATTGGAATATGCAGGAGTTGTGTGGACTCCCCATAAAAAGAAACACATAAGAAAATTAGAGAGACTACAAAAAATGGCTACAAGAATGGTTCCAGAATTTAAAGGGATGACATATGAGGAGAGACTAAAGGCTATGGATCTACCAACCTTGGAACAGAGAAGAGAGAGAGGGGATCTGATACAAGTTTATAAATTGATTAACGGAATGGATGAAGTGGATAATGAGAAACTGATCCTGAGAGAAGAATATGACATTAGAAGCACAAGATCGCATAGTAAGAAACTAAGGAAGGGAAGATGTCTGAGAGATGTTAAAAATTTAGTTTCCGCAAAGATGTGTTGAGACTTGGAACAGTTTGAGTGAGGAAGTTGTGTCAGCAAAGAGTGTACATAGTTTTAAAGAAAAATTGGATAAGTGTAGATATGGAGACGGGACCACACAAGCATAAAGCCCAGGCCCTGTAAAACTACAACTAGGTAAATACAACTAGGTAAATACACACACACACACACACACACACACACACACACAATCAAGACTGGGTTCAAGTCTCTGAGAGGCAAATGGGCAAATCTCTTAATGTGTAGCCCCTGTTCACCTAGCAGTAAAATAGATCGGTCTATGAGCTCTGAGCTCACTCCATAATGGGGAAGACTGGCTGGGTGACCAGCATGCGACCGTGGTGAATTACACATACTATGGACAAAAGCCATGTCATGGAAATGGAAAAAAGTGAAAGACAACCAGTCGGAATCTATAAGATGGGAGATGGAGTAGAACTAGAAAAAGTAAAAAAAGGAAAAGGACTTGGGAGTGACGATGGAAGAAAACAATCAACTGGTAAACCATATTGATAGAATTTTTAGAGAGACATAATTTGCTAAGGAATATTGGATTAGCATTTCACTATATGGACAAAGAAATGATGAAGAAATTGAAAAGTACTATAACAAGACCCAGATTGGAATATGCAGGAGTAGTGTGGATCCCTCATAAAAAGAAACACATAAGGAAGTTGGAGAGACTACAAAAAATGGCTTCAAGAATGGTTCCAGAATTTGAAGGGATGACATATGAGGAGAGACTAAAGTCTATGGATCTACCAACCCTGGAACAGAGAAGGGAGAGAGGAGATCTGATACAAGTTTATAAATTGATCAACGGAATGGACCAAGTGGATAATGAGAAAGTGATCCTGAGAGAAGAATATGACATCTGAAGCACAAGATCGCATAGTAAAATGCTGAGAAAAGGAAGATGTCTGAGAGATGTTAAAAAATATAGTTTCCCGCAAAGATGTATTGAGACGTGGAACAGTTTAAATGAAGAAGTAGTGTCTGCAACGAGTGTGCATACTTTTAAAGTAAAATTGGATAAGTGTAGATATGGAGACAGGGCCACACGAGCATAAAGCCCAGACCCTGTAAAACTACAACTAGGTAAATACAACTAGGTAAATACACACACACACACACACACACACACCAGTCATCTGAGTGAATGACCTGCCTGAAGGAATTGAGAGTCATATCAATTTGTTTGAGGATGATGCCAAGATAATGAGGAGAGTGAAAAATGTAAATGACTGTATGAAACTGCAAGAGGACCTTGATAAAATTGGTTGATGGAGTAGAACTTGGCAAATGGAATTCAATCTGAATAAGTGTAAAGTCATGGAATTTGGAAAAAGTAAATGGAGAGTACACGGCAATTACAAAATGGAAAATTTTAGTTTGGAAAGGTCTAAAGAGGAAGTAGATTTAGGGGTGACAATTATAGAAGGCTTAGCCCCAGACAGGCATATAAATAAAATCAGGGGAGAAGTAATAAATCTGCTAAGGAAAATTAAAATGGCCTTCTCATATTTGGATGCTGATATGATAAAAAAAAAGTTAATTAGTTCTATGATAAGACCAAGACTGAGATGGGCATGTGTGGTTCACACTAAGAAGAATATTAGAAAATTGGAGAGGGTGCAAAGGGCAGACACCAAGCTAGTACCGGAACTGAAGGAGCGGTTGAGAAAACTGGAAATTCCAACACTTGAAAGTAGGAGAGAAAGGGGAGATTTGATAGGTATTTTAGAATGGTGAATAACCTGGATAAAGTGGATGGAGACTTTTTAAGTCTGGAAACAAGGGCTACAAGGGGACATGGGAAGAAATTGAAGAAGGTGCAGTGAATAAGAGACATTAAGAAGTACAGTTTTCCTCAAAGAGCTGTGGACACCTAGAATGGATTAGATATAGAAATGGTAAATGCAGTCAGTGTTCACAGTTTCAAAGAAGCTGAGAAACAAGGTATAAAGACGGGTCAATATGAGCTTGCTCCCCTCCTGTAAACTACAACTAGGTAAATACTAGGTAAGAGGAAGAAGTCAAATTTTCAGAAGTGGTAAGGAGGCAAATTCAGGAGAACACCAAAGTCGCTGTAATAGAGGTTATCAAGGAGAAGGAAGATTTAATGTGAGATACAGTGAACAAGAAAAAAAGCTTTGTGATTTATGGAATGAGAGAAAAGAAAAATCCAAATAAATTCACAATAGATCGTGAAGAAAGGGAAATGGCCAAAACAGTTATCAAACGAGTACAAGACAGCACACAAGAATTTGAGCAGGAAGTAGAGGAAGTGATTAGACTGGGAAGGTACAGTGAAGGAAGAAAGAGACCAATGAAGGTAGAAATGAGATCTCAAGTGGCTGTAGAGGAAATTATGGCTAGAAAAGGGAAGCTGGCCGATGATGTCGATCACAAGGAAATATGGATAAAAAGAGATATGAACATAGAGGAAAAGGAAAAGGAGAAAGTGCTAAGAAGTGAAGCTAAGGAGAAAAACGAGAAAAGGACAGAGATAGAGAAGAAGAATTTTTACTGGAGGGTTCTGGAAATGAGACTAAAAAAGTGGTATCTAAGGAAAAAAGAGGAGGTCGTGGAGGAAGTAATAGATTAAGAGCGACATACTAACATAGACGGTTTGTTATCAAGTATATTGGAAGTAAGGGATTATTTGAAAGAGAAAAAGCCAGATGTAATGTATATTGTTGAAACAAAACTGAAAAAAGAGATCCATGTCAACTTTAAAGAGGAAGGATATAATACCTGGAGGAGGGACAGGAAGGATAAAGGGGGAGGAGTGCTAATAATGGTTTGTGATAACATATGTGTGGAGGATGTGCAATGTGGAGAGGATAAAGTGGAAGTATTGGGAGTAACAATCAGAACAGAAGATTTGAAGAAAAGAAAAATTATAGTCACTTATGTTTCACCAAAGACTAATACATGGGGATCAGAAGAGCATAAAAATATGCAAAGAGAGGCGATAAAGTGTCTAGATAACATGATAAGAAAAGATAGAAGAATACTCTTAGTTGGAGACTTCAACTGTAAAAAAATAAACTGGAGAGAGATGGAAGTAATGGAAAAGCTGGGCAGTGGAGTGAGAAAGTGTTACAGCTAACTATGGTTAATACAATGGACCAGTGGGTGGAGGAGTCCACAAGGTACAAGGGGGAAGAAGAACCATCGTTACTTGACTTAGTCTTCACAAAGAAACCAGAGTCCCCTCCAATCATACAATACCTTAGTCTAATGGGGAAAAGTGATCATGTGACAGTAGAGATACAAATGCAGGAGGAAGACGAGATAAGTTACAGAGAGGACTATAAAGGAGAGAGATTAAATTATGCAAGAGTGGATTTTGAAAAATTAAGGAGTTGTTTTGCTGATATTGAGTGGAATAATATTATGTGCAGGAAGACTGTACAAGAAAAATATGATATATTCTTACAAAAATACTATGAAGGAGTAAAAAAGTTTGTTCCTGTTTATAAAGTTCAGAAAAAATACATGCTTGGTACAATGCTAGATGCATACAAGCAAAAAAGGCAAAAGATAAAGCATGGAAGAAACTCTTAAAGCAGGGAAATGACCATAACAGACGGCAGTACTAAGATGATAGAAATGAATATATTAGAGTAAGGAGAGAGGAAGAAAAAAAGTTTGAGAAAGATGTGGATAAAAGCAAGGAGGAACCCAAACTTTTCTACAAGTTTATAAATGGCAAAACAAAGAATAAGGAAACAATTGAAAAAATAATCAAAGAAGGAAAGACATACCAAACAGAGAAAGAAATGTGTGAAATAATGAATGAAAGCTTCAAAACGGTATTCACTGAAGATGATGATTTCACAGAGCCTAATAGGACATTGAATTGCCAAGGATTACAGGAGATTGCAGTGCACAAAGAGGATATTGGAAGATTACTGGACAAGTCGGAAGTCAGGAAAGCAATGGGGCCAGATGGTGTATCAGGCTGGGTGTTAAAAGAATGTAAAGAGCAAGTACTGGAGCCAATTTGGGAAATAATTAAAAGTCCAATAAATGAAGGGAAAGTTCCACAAGAGTGGAAGAGAGCCAATGTAATACCGATATTTAAAGGAGGTAAGGCAAATGAACCACTAAACTACAGACCAGTGTCACTTACAAGTGTCGTAGGGAAGTTATGTGAAATAATTATCAAAGAAAAGTGGGTTAAATTTCTAGAAGAGGAGCAAGTCATATCAGACAGACAATTTGGATTCAGGACAGGGTGGTCATGTGTGTCAAATTTAATAAGCTTCTACTCCAGAGTTAATGCAGGACTTGAAAACAGAGATGGATGGGTAGACACTGTATACCTGGACATTAAAAAGGCATTTGATAAAGTCCCTCACGGTAGACTTCTTAGGAAACTAGAGAACATAGGAGGACTGCGTGGAGCCTTGCTCGAATGGACAAGAGATTATTTGAAGGATAGGGAAATGAGAACTGTGATCAGAGATACATACTCATCTTGGGGTAAAATAACTAGCGGAGTGCCACAAGGGTCAGTGTTAGCACCCATTATGTTTCAAGTTTATGTAAACGTCATTCACATTTGGATAAACAGCTATATAAATTTATTCGCTGATGATGCAAAGTTGCTAAAAGTTGTCAAAACCAGAGAGGACTGTCTACTGTTACAGGAAGATTTAAACAAGATCTATGAATGGAGCAAGAAGTGGAAATTGGAGTTTAATGCCAAGAAATGTCACATAATGGAACTAGGAAAGAGTAAGAGAAGACCAATATGGAACTATTTAATGGGACAAGAGCAAATAACGAAGACAAATGAGGAAAAAGATCTTGGAGTGATCATACAAGGAAATCTGAGCCCTGATAAACACATAAGCAAGATATTTGGACTATCATATAAGATGTTGTCTAATATAAGAGTGGCATTTCATTATATGGATAAAGATATGATGAAAATAAACATCACAAGCATGATACGCCCCACTGGAATATGCAGCAGTAGTATGGTCTCCGAGCTTTAAAAAAGATATAAGAAAACTGGAAAGGATACAGAAGATTGCTACAAAGATGGTGCCGGAATTAAAGGACCTCACATATGAAGAACGACTGAAGGAAATGGGACTGCCAACCTTACAGGATAGAAGAGAACGTGGGGACCTAATAACAATGTATAAGATAGTAAATGATATTGAAAAAATAGACAAAGAAGACCTGGTGCTGTTGGCAGAAGGAGATTGAAGGACAAGAGGACATGAAAAGAAGACCAGGATGAGGCAGTGTGTGAAGGATGTTGGAAAATACAGTTTTCCACGCAGAATGGTGGAAAAATGGAATGCAATGGATAAGGAAATTGTCGCAGCACATAGTGTGCATAACTTTAAAGAAAAACTAGATAAATGGAGATATGATGACAGGACACTATGAGCCCTGCTCGAACCCTGTACAATATGTACAACTAGGTAAATACACACACACACCCACCGCGTAGTGTAGTGGTTAGCACGCTCGACTCACAATCGAGAGGGCCGGGTTCGAGTCCCGGGAGCGGCTAGGCAAATGGGCAAGCCTCTTAATGTATGGCCCCTGTTCACCTAGCAGTAAATAGGTATGGGATGTAACTCGAGGGGTTGTGGCCTCGCTGTCCCGGTGTGTGGAGTGTGTTATGGTCTCAGTCGTACCCAAAGATCGGTCTATGAGCTCTGAGCTCACTCCGTAATGGGGAAGACTGGGTGGGTGAACAGCAGATGACCGAGGTGAATTACACACACACACACACACACACACACACACACACACACACACACACACACACACACACACACACACACGTGATGGCGGATGTGGTCGCTGAGCTCCAGAGCAATCATCTCTAATTCTACAGTTACCATTGCCTAAGAGTAACCAAGGTGGGAAAGGAGCTTGTAATGTTTGTCCCGTCTCCATATAGTCATGTTAACTGTTGATTAGCAAAATAATGTCCAGGAAGGTGAATATAAACTGTAGCCTGCGTTTGAGCCATCAGCTGGTTTGTTTACATCTGCGCAACATGGCGGCCGTGAACTCGAAAGATGAATCAGACTTCACAGGATTTCAAGGAATAATGGAGAAGAGCGTTTATGTGAAGAAAATTCTGGAGTTGGAAGGTAAAATTGAAAACTGTTTGAAAAGTATGGGGCCTGGAAACGAGTTATGACAATGTAATGAAAGAGTGTGCCGATATGAAGAAGGAAAATGAAGTACTGAAAGAGGAAGTTAAGCTAATTAAAGTGAATTGCGAAAATGTGGAGAATCTTTAGGAAAAGTGATGGAGAAGCAGGCTGAATGGAAAAAAGTCAGGAAGTGGAAAGAAAGGAGGTAAATTACAAAGTTGCAAGTCTGGAAAAGGAAATCAAAGAGTCTGGGAGAAAACTTTGGGCCTTGCTGAAATTATAGATCAACAGATCATAGAAGAGAAGATTGCTGAGAAAGTGGTGAAGGTTATTAAGTCAAATGAGACATTGGTGAGGGAAACTGTAGACAAAAAGAGATGTGTGGTGATATTTGGTGTGGAGGAGGATAAGACACCGAGTAAAATGGAGAGAGAGAAAACATAAAAAGGTGATAAATAATATCATTAATGTGGTGCAAGAGGAGGAAAAGACCTAGTACAAGAAATAGAGGACTTCCATAGAATTGGAAAGTTCACAAGAGAAGGTATGAGGCCAATAAGAATCAAACTTAAGTCACAAAAGGATGTAGATGAATTGGTGGAGAAGTCATGGAGGCTAGCCCAGCAGGAAACAACAAGGAAGATTTGGTTGAGAAGAGATCTCGGTGAAAAGGAAAGAGAAATGTTAAATGAGTTGAGAAAGGAGGCTTTGAAAAAAATGAAGAGAGGACAGAAGAGGAGAAGAAAGAGTTTTTCTGGAGAATCTTGGATATGAGACTGAGGAAGTGGTTCATAACCCAGAAAAGTACAGCAAGAAAGGACTAAAGAAACTTACGATGAGCGAATGTAATGTATTCCAACATAAATGGAGTGATATCGGGATTTTAGAACTCAACGATTACTTGAGGGACAAGAACCCAGATATTGTGGGTCTTACTGAAACAAAACTGAGAGAGGGAGAAGACCTGATGATGGTTGGAGAAGGAAATATAATGTTTGGAAAAGAAATAGAGTAGGTAAGATGGGAGGAGGAGTGATGTTGCTGGTTAAAAAGATATAAAGGTGGATCAAGTGAAAGAAGGTATGGGAAAGGCAGAAGTGCTAAAGATCAGAGCAGAAACTAATGAAGGAAAAAGAGGCACTACATAGTGGTGTACGTACCACCTAAGACAAATGCATGGTCAGTACAGGAATATGAAGAAATGATAAGTGATACAGGAACATGTCTGGAAGAAATGTTGGGTGGCTGTGAACGAACTATAATGATGGGAGATTTTAATTGTAAAGAGGTGTGTTGGGAGGACTGGTCAATGGAAGGATCAGAGACAACATGGGGAAATACACTATTGACACTGGCAATGGAAAATGTGTTAACTCAGTGGGTCAAAGAAGATACTAGGTTTGGAGGAGAGGGAGCATCGTCAAGACTGGACTTGGTCTTTAGTACAGAGCCAATGGTCATTGAGGAGATGAGGGTGGAGTGCCCTTTAGCAAAGAGTGATCATGCAGTTTTGGAGTTCAAGGTGATAGATGAAGAGAAATCTAGAAGAAATGAAGAATATAAAGTGGGAAGATGGAATTATGCCAAGACAGATTTTGGAAACCTAAAGAAATTCTTTCAAGAGACAAATTGATGAAATTCAAGAGTGCTAAGGAGCAAATGAAAAGTGGAAGGAATTTATAAAAATATACAAAGAAGGTGAGAAAAATTTGTACCAATAAGACAACATAGAGAAGTTGGAAAGCAGGACTGGTTTAACGATAGATGTGAAAAGGCTAGAACAAGAAAAGAGGATGCATGGAAGAGGTGGAGAAGGAAAAGACGGATTAAGCAGTGGAAAGTTACAAAAGAGCAAGAAATGAATATGTGTTGATTAGAAGAGAAGAAAGAAAGAAACAAGAAAAGGATATAATTGATAAATGTAAAGACCAACCAAGGCTTTTTACAGACATGTGAACAACAACATCAAAAATAGAGAAAGTATTGAAAGTTTAGAAGTAAATGGAGTATGCAGTGAAGATCCCAGGAAATGGCAGAGGCTATGAATGGATGCTTTCGGAAGGTATTCACAAAGGAGACTGCTTTTGACAAACCACTGGTAATGGAACAGAAAGGGATTATGAAGGAGTTTCAAGTAACTGTGGAGGAGATCAAGAATATGATGGGGAGTTTAGAAGTGAGAAAAGCTGTGGGACCTGATGGGGTATCAGGATGGATTTTAAGAGAATGCAGGAGCAACTGGCAGAAAAAGTTTGTGAAGTAATTGATGCCTCATTAAGGGAAGGTGTAGTGCCCCAAGACTGGAAAAGAGCTAACATTGTCCCAATCTATAAATCAGGTAACAAGAGAGACCCATTGAACTATAGACCAGTGTCACTTACAAGTGTGGTAGCTAAGATGTGTGAGAGGGTGGTGAAGAATAGATGGACAGACTTCTTGGAGAAAATGACATACTTTGTGAGTGTCAATTTGGTTTTAGAAAAGGGCGTTCATGCACGACAAACCTGATATGTTACTATTCGAGGGTGATAGATGTAATACAGGAAAGAGATGGTTGGGCTGATGGAATATATCTGGATTTAAAAAAGGCCTTTGATAAGGTACCACACCGGAGACTGATCTGGAAACTTGAAATGGTAGGAGGAGTGCATGGCAGTTTACTAAAATGGATGGAAGACTTTTGGTAGGAAGAGAAATGAGAACAATAATTAAGGACAGACCATCAGAATGGGGCTTGGTGGAGAGTGGAGTTCCACAGGGATCAGTGTTGGCACCAGTAATGTTCGCGGTCTACATAAATGACATGGTGGATGGGGTGTCCAGTTATGTGAGCCTATTTGCAGACGATGCAAAATTGTTAAGAAAAGTGAGATGTGACAAAGATTGCGAACTACTCCAGGAAGACTTGGACAGAATATGGAAATGGAGCTGTACATGGCAAATGGAGTTCAACACGACAAAATGCAAGAAAATAGAGTTTGGCAAGAGTGAAAGAAGAATCAGGAGTATGTACAAGATAGGAAATGAAGACATAAAACCAGTCATGAAGAAAAGACCTTGGGGTGACAATTACCAATGACCTATCGCCAGAGAGACATATAAACAAAATAATTGGAGAAGTATTGAACTTATTGAGGAACATAAGAGTGGCGTCAGATATTTAGATGAAGAAATGATGAAGAAAATAATTACTGCAATGATAAGACCGAGGCTTGAATATGCAACAATACAGTGGGCTCCGAACTTAAAGAAACACATAAGGAAACTAGAGAAAGTACAGAGGGCTGCAACAAAATGGTGCCTGACTTAAGAGATTTGACTTATGAAGACAGACTGAAAAGAATGCAACTTCCGACCCTGGAAAACAGAAGAGAAAGGGGAGACCTGATAGCAATATACAGAGTGATGATTGGCATGGAAAAAATGGATAGGGAAGATCTGTGTATGTGGAATGAAAGAATGTCGAGAGGGCATGGGAAAAACTAAAATGGCCACTTATAGGAGAGATGTGAAAAATATAGCTTCCCTCATAGAAGGGTGGAAGCATGGAATAGTTTAGACGTGGAAGTGGTCAACGCAAGGAATATTCATGATTTTAAGAAAAAGCTGGACATTAAATTAATAGATATGGAGACGGGACAGCATGAGCATAGCTCTTTTCCCGTATGTTACAATTAGGTAAATTAGGTAAATACACACACACACACACTACCTAGATGAAGGAATGATGAAGATATTATGTACCTTAATAAGACCCCAGTTAGAATATGCAGCATGTGTCTGGTCACCGCATATGAAGAAAAATGTGAAGAAGGTGGAAAGGGTACAGAGGCTGGCAACAAGGATGGTACCAGGACTCAGGGAGTTAGACTATGAGGAAAGACTGAGGAAGCTGGGGCTGACCACATTAGAAGAGAGAAGAACAAGAGGAGACATGATAACAATGTATAAATTGGTGAACAAGATTGACATACTGGACAGAGAGTAGATAAAGATGACCACAAGTAATCATCTCCGAGGACATGGAAAAAAGCTAATAAAGGACATCTGTCTAAATGACATGAGAAAATACAGTTTCCCGCATCGTAGCATTGATAAGTGGAATAAACTGAGCAGTGATGTTGACGCAGTGTGTGTCAATCAGATGAAAGAGAGATATGACAGGAATGGACAAGGAGACAGGTCACAGAGAGCTTAGCTCGGGCCCTGTAATACACAAATAGGTAAATACACACACACACACACAAACAAGGGCCAGCCATAAACAGCCGCCAACACATCCCACCACACACAGAAAGCTACCAGGTCTGGTCCCAGTGCACACCACCACACACCCACACGCTCCCAGGAAGAAAGAAATGAAATGGATAGACCTGTAAGGAATAAGTTACCAAATTCAAAATATGCCGATGAGGCCCAGGGAGCAAAACCAAAAGTGGCCATACAAAACATGAGTCCATCTTCAACAGGAGCAACAATGCAAGGAAGATTGGTTATGCTAGAGAAGAAATTTGAGGAGTTGGGGAAGGAATTAAAAGTTCAGAGGAGTGAGGAGGAGCAGGATAGAGAATTCCGCAAGGCTTTGAAGGAAAGAGTTAAGAGACTGGAGGAAAATGAAAAATGATTGGTGGATGAGAATGCACACTTGAGAGTGGAGGTTGAAAAATACAAGAGACAGTTGGAGGAGAAAATGAAGAAAGTTGTAAAGGAGAAAGATGACTTTAAGGAAATGATCAGTGAGCAAAGTGAAAGGTTTGAAAGGAGGAAATGAAGAAAACACAATGGACTGAGTCGAGGGAAGCTGAGATGGTTGGTTTACAAGAAATAATTAAAGATCAGTTGAATGAAGACAAAAAAGAAAGGTCTAAAGAATTGGTTAATGTTATGAAGAATAAGGAAACATTGATAAGAGAAATAGCAGAAAAGAAGAAGAGTGTATTAATATTTGGGATGAAAGAACAAAATATAATATATAAGCCTAAGAGAATTAAAGAAGAATTAAAAATGGTAAAAGATCTGTTCAAAAATCTAAATGATGAGGAAAAAAAAGACCTACAAGAAGAAGTGGAGGAGATCCATAGACTGGGTCCGTATAAGGAGGGAGTAAGGAGACCGATTAAAGTAGTACTGAAGTCACAACAATCTGCGGAGGACATTTTATATAGAACATCAAAATTAAGAGAGGTAGAAGGTTGTAAAGAGGTGCACATAAGGAAAAATAGAAATGAGGAAGAGAGGAGAAGATATAAGGAATTGTTGGAAGAGGCGAGAAGGAAAAATTATGTGTGGTCTGAAGAGGAAAAAGAAAAGTTTTTTTGGAGAGTTATAGGAGAGAGAGTCAGAAAATGGTATGTGGAAAGAAGGAATGCAGAGGAACCCCTAGAGGGAGCAGTAGGTGGACCGTAATGTATACTAATATAGATGGGATACTGTTAAGTAAATTGGAATTGCAAGACTATATGATGGTGGAGAAGCCTGATATAGTGTGTTTGACTGAGACAAAATTACATGAAAAAACAAAGGTAAATTTAGATAATAAATATAATATATGGAGAAAGGATAGAGAGGGTAAAGGTGGAGGAGGAGTTATGATTATGATGAAGAAGGAGATAAATGTGGATAAGGTTTGGTATGGGAAGAACAACGCAGAAGTGATAAGCATAAGGTTAAAAAGTGATGGAAAAGAATTAGTAATCATGGTGACCTATGTACCTCATAAAACAAATTCTTGGACATTAAGGGAATATGACAATATGATCAAGGATACTTTGCAGAGTTTGGAAAGTGTATTAACTAAAAAAAGAAAGGTGATACTAATAGGAGATTTTAATTGTAAAGAAGTGGATTGGGAAAATCTAGTAAGTGGTGTTGGAGAGGAAGCATGGGGGAGAGAGATTCCCTTAATCTATTGATGGAAAATATGATGGAACAGAGGGTGAAAGAAAATACTAGATATAGAGGAGATGATGAACCGGCTAGACTGGATTTGGTGTTAACACGAGAAGTGTACCTATGTGGAGGTATACAATATAAATGTCCATTGGGGAAGAGTGGTCATGTGGTTATGGAAATGCAGATGGCAATAACACAGCGAAGGAGAGATGAGACATACAGGAGTGGTAGATTGAATTATAGAAAGATGGACACAGAAAATTTGAAAAACTATTTCAGAACATTAGATTGGGAGGAGATGTTACAAAGCAGAGAAGTGCAAAAAAAATATGAGATTTTTATGAAATATTATAAAGAAGGAGTTATGAAATTTGTACCAAAGTATAAACCGAGAGAGGAAGGAAGAGAGGATTGGTTTAATGCAACTTGTGCTAAGGCTAAAGAAAAGAGAGATGTGGCTTGGAAAAGATGGAAAAAGAGCAGGAATATACTAAATAAGGAGAATTATAGAGTGGTAAGAAATGAGTATGTGAGGGTAAGGAGGGAGGAAGAAAGGAAATTTGAAAAAGATATTGTAGACAAGAGTAAGGAACATCCAAAATTGTTTTACAGGTTCATATATGGTAAACTTAAAAAGAGAGAGTCCATTGAATGATTAAAAGGAGAGCAAGGGATAGTAGATGACCCTAAGAATATCGCGGAATTGCAAAATAATAGGTTTCAACAAGTATTTACTAAAGAAACAATGTTTGTAAAGCCTCAGAATGTAGAAGGAAATGTGTACAGTTGCTGCCTGTAAACTCCTTGCCAGTCTTAGCCCATATATTTTCCAGTAGCGATATCTGGCAGATCCACACCAGGTGAAGGCTTCTGGTTCCCTTGGATTGGTTAAACTCCCTCAAAAACTAAGTTTTAAAGCTCCACCCACTTGATTCCTGGTCCAAGTGTCCCTCCCGTGACCTCAGAATGTCACCACCCCATTGTGTGTGTGTGTGTGTGTGTGTGTGTGTGTGTGTGTGTGTGTGTGTGTGTGTGTGTGTGTCTGATCTTTATTTTATTTAATTTTCTCAATTCACGTAGCAAATGTAGCATAGCAATCTCTGATCCTCCTCCTCCTCCTCCTCCTCCTCCTCCTCCTCCTCCTCTCCTGCTCCTCCTCCTCCTCCTCCTCCTTATATATATATATATATATATATATATATATATATATATAGAGAGAGAGAGAGAGAGAGAGAGAGAGAGAGAGAGAGAGAGAGAGAGATTTTAATATTTTTCAGCATTGAAATCATACTATTGAAATCAATATGATATTCATATATTGATATTGTATAGTAGAGTTTACAAATGTCAAAGACTTCAAGGTGGTAGTGGTGGTGGTGGTGGTAGCAGTGGTAGTGATGGAAGCAGGAAGGATTAACAAAATATTTCACACTTTTTACGACTTTGAGTCTTCCGCCTCTTGACCTAAGGAAGAAGCTTATCAGGTCGTCACCTGAATGGATTAAATCACTCTCTCTCTCTCTCTCTCTCTCTCTCTCTCTCTCTCTCTCTCTCTCTCTCTCTCTCTCTCTCTTCATCTTATTTGCATTTCTGTTCTTCTTATTTGTTCTTGAAACTTTTATTTTCTATATAAATTACATTAGGCAGAACAATAAGTTTACTGAAACTACTTCCTGTACTACTACTACTACTGCTACTGCTACTACTACTACTACTACTACTGTGCTGCTGCTACTACAACAACAAAACAACAACAACAACAACAACAACAACAACAACAACAACAACAACAACAACAACAACTACTACTACTACTACTACTACTACTACTGTTACTGACTACTGCTACTTCTACTACTACTACTCTTACTTTTACTTACTATTTCTACTACTTTTATGACTACTACTACTACTACTACTACTACTACTACTACTACTACTACTACTACTACTACTAATAATAATAATAATGATAGTGAAAGGCATGAATTAAAAAAATTATTTGATAAAAAAATGTTATATTCAATATTCAGTCCAGCCTGCCTGGTGAGTAATAACGCTTTGAAGGCGGTCTGGTAGAGAAGTTACTAATCATTGGGTTAATCCAGGTCGTGTGTGTGTGTGTGTGTGTGTGTGTGTGTGTGTGTGTGTGTGTGTGTGTGTGTGTGTGTGTGTGTGTGTGTGTGTGTGTGTGTGTGTGTGTGTGTGTGTGCATGTGTATTTAGCTAGTTGTATTTACCTAGTTGTAGTTTTACAGGGCCTGGGCTTTATGCTCGTGTGGTCCCATCTCCATATCTACACTTATCCAATTTTTCTTTAAAACTATGTACACTCTTTGCTGATACCACTTCCTCACTCAAACTGTTCCAAGTCTCAACACATCTTTGGGAAACTAAATTTTTAACATCTCTCAGACATCGTCCCTTCCTTAGTTTCTTACTATGCGATCTTGTGCTTCTAAAGTCATATTCTTCTCTCAGGATCAGTTTCTCATTATCCACTTCATCCATTCCGTTAATCAATTTATAAACTTGTATCAGATCCTCTCTCTTCTCTGCTCCAAGGTTGGTAGATCCATTGCCTTTAGTCTCTCCTCATATGCCATCCCTTTAAATTCTGGAACCATTCTTGTAGCCATTTTTGTAGTCTCTAATTTTCTTATGTGTTTCTTTTTATGGGAGTCCACACAACTCCTGCATATTCCAATCTAGGTCTTATTTTAGTACTTATCAATTTCTTCATCATTTCCTTGTCCATATAGTGAAATGCTACTCCAATATTCCTTAGCAAATTATACGTCTCTCTGAAAATTCTATCAATATGGCTAACCGGTTGATTATTTTCTTCCATTGTCACTCCCAAGTCCTTTTCCTTTTTACTTTTTCTAGTTCTACTCCATCTCCCATCTTATAGATTCCCACTGGTCGTCTTTCACTTTTTCCCATTTCCATGACATGGCTTTTGTCCACATTGAATTCCATCTCCATTTTTGCTCCATTTCCAGATCTTGTTTAAGTCTTCCTGTAGTATTTCACAATCCTCTTTTGTTTAATGACTCTGCACAGTTTCGCATCGTCCGCAAACAGATTTATGTAGCTGTTCACTCCTCTGGCATGTCATTTATATATACGAGAAAAAGTATTGGTGCCAATACTGACCCCTGTGGCACTCCGCTGTCTACTGTTCTCCACTTGGACTTCATATCTTTAACTATCGTCCTTATTTCTCTCCCCCTTAAGTAATTCTTCATCCATCTCAATGTGCTTCCTTTTAAGCCACCCTTCTCCTCTAACTTCCATAGTAATCTTTCATGTGGCACTTTATCAAAAGCCTTTTTTAGATCTAAATAAATACAGTCAACCCATCCTCTCTCTCTTGTACTTTATCAACTATTCTAGAGTAGAAACTCAATAAATTTGTCACACATGACCGACCTTTTCTAAAACCAAATTGGCTATTTGATAATATTTTGTTGTCTTCAAGAAACTCGATCCATTGCTTCTTTATTACTTTTCACACATCTTGCATATTACACTAGTTAGTGATACCGGCCTGTAATTTAAAGGTTCTTCCTTCCTTCCGCTCTTATATATGGGAACCACCTCAGCTCTTTTCCACTGCACTGGCACTGTTCCATTTTCTATTGAGCATTTTATGATGTATATTGGACTTGCTAGTTCTTCCCTACATTCTTTCAGTATTCTGCCTGAGACTTCATCCGGTCCCATTGCCTTTTCCTCATCCAATTCCTTCATCAACTTTTTTATTTCAAGCTTGGTTACTTTAATCTCTTTCATATAGACAGTCTCTCTATTACCCTGTGGTCTTTCAAATTTGGATTCCTTAGTAAAGACCTCATGAAATTTACTATTTAACAGTTCTGCCATACTTTTGGGTCTTCCACCATTCCGTTTCTCCTTTTAACCTTTCTATTGTTTCTTTTGTCTTATTTTTCCATTTATGAATCTGTAGAACAATTTTGGTTGTTCCTTACATTTTTCGACAATGTCCTTTTCATAGTTCTTTTCTTCTTCCTTTCTCACCTTAGCATATTCATTTCTTGCTGTTTTGAAGTTTTCCTTATTTTCTGGATTTTTGTTTCTTCTCCACCTTTTCCATGCTCCATCTCGTTTCTCCTTTGCCCTAGCACATCTTGCATTAAACCAATCTTTCTTTCCTTCTTCTTTAGGTCTATATTTGGAACATATTCCTGACCCCAGTTTTGTATATTTCCAAAAATAAGTTATATTTCTCTTGAACCGTTAATGAGTTTTCCATCTCCTCCCAGTTTACGTTTTAAAATAGTTCTTGAGATTCTCAATATCAGCCTTTCTGTAATTTAATCGGTCTCCTTTGTATGATTCATCTCTATCTTCCTTTCCTTCTTCTATATCCATCTCTAATATTACATGGTCACTCTTTCCCAATGGGCACTTGTATCTTATATCATCGTTAATTGGTATATCCCTTGTAAAAACTAGGTCTAATCTTGCCGGCTCATCGTTTCCTCTGAATCTTGTGTTTTCCTTTACTCTTTGGACCATCAAATTATCTATCATTAGGTTCAGGAATCTATCTCCCCAGGCATCTTCCCCCATACCACTTTCATAATTTTCCCAGTCTACCTCCTTACAGTTGAAATCTCCTACTAATATAACTTTTCTCCTTTCCTTAATGATTCTTGTAAGACTCCTTATTGTGTCATCTATCATGTCTCTATATTCTTGGTTAGTCCATGAGTTTGTTTTTGGTGGCACATATGTTCCAATGATTGTTAACTCCTTTTTGTTAATATGTATCTTAACATACAGTATTTCTGATTTTCCTTCCCCAAACCCCACTTGATTTACCACTATCTCCTTCCTTAACATCATCATGACTCCTCCTCCTCCTTTACCCACTCTGTCTCTCCTCCATATATTATACCTTTTATCTATGTCTATTTTATTGCCTCATTTAACTTTGTTTCCACCAGGCATACAATATCTGGTTCTTCTTTCTTTATGTAATCTCTTAATTCTAATTTACTAGATAAAATCCCATCTATGTTTGTATACATCATTTTAATCTCTTGTTCTTATCATTTTAGTTAAACTTGCTCCATTCTTTTCTCTTCTTTCTCTTTATATACCATTTCCTTATCCTGTCTCCTATAATTCTCCAAAAATGCCTTCTTCTCCTCCTCTGACCTTTCATTATTTTTTCTCTTGCTTCTGCCACCAGTTCATTGTGTCTCTTCCTTTCCTCCTCGTTTCTATTTTTCTTTATATATATATCTTTGCAACCTTCTGTTTCTCTGAGTTTCGTTTTTCTATATAGTACTTCTTCTTCTGCTGCTTGTGATTTTAGTAATATCTTAATTGGTCTCACTGTTCCTTCTTGATATGGTCCCATTCTATGGATTTCTTCTACTTCCTCTTCTAAGTTCTGTCTATCCTCGTCATTCAGATGTTTTAGTAGGTCTTTTACTGATTTCATTTCGTCTTTTTCCCTTCTTGGTCTATATTTAACATTTTTTTTTTCAGTCCAAAAATAATTACACTTCTTTTTTTCCGCAATTTCTCTTACTAAATTTTCTTTTTTCTTGAGGACTCCTATCATTTTGCTTGTCATATTTTCATCTCTTTCTTTTAACTGTTCTTGAAATACTTCTTGAAATGATTCCTTGTCTTTCTTATCTTGAATTCTCCATGCTTGTACTTCTTTTTTAATCACGTCTTGTACTCTTTCTTCTTCTTTGTTAACTAGATCTTTTAGCTTTTCTTTTTCTTTTTTCGGCTTTACCGAGTCCTTCTTCCATCAATTTCTTATAGTTCGCTATTTGGACTTTGAATTCTTCATTTTCGGTTCTTAGCCTATTTTCGTTTTCTTCCACTCTTTTTTATCCTTTCTTTCAATTTCTGGAGCTCTTTATCCTGTTCTTCATTCTCTTTCATTCCCATACTCTCCTTCATCAATTTATCTAATTTACGTTCGATAGTTAAGACTCTATCAAATAGTGAAGTTTGCGCCGTATCAAAGCCTTCAAATTCTCCTCCTCCCTCACCAACATTGTCATCATCAGCTTTCATTCTTTCCCTTGTCACATACCTGCATTTAGATGGAATATCTTTCTCACTCATTATTATTTAACACTGTATTCATGAAAGGAAAAATGAGTCCACACTTATCGCCCAGGCCACTGTAAACCCAAACAAAGGTAGTGAAGATCAGCCGATTCTCGGGAGCGACGGTATCGCGTCCTTCCTCTGCTGCGTCTCGTCTCGTGTGTGTGCCTGTTTGATGAGCTAAGCTTTTTGAGAAATGGTGGCATTACGGGGAAAAAAACTGAACTCATCAAATCAACTTACTTCCCTTCTCGATACCGGAAAATATTG
>NC_059295.1:5220494-5330494 GCF_017591435.1 Portunus trituberculatus
GAATTTATAAAAATATACAAAGAAGGTGAGAAAAATTTGTACCAATAAGACAACATAGAGAAGTTGGAAAGCAGGACTGGTTTAACGATAGATGTGAAAAGGCTAGAACAAGAAAAGAGGATGCATGGAAGAGGTGGAGAAGGAAAAGACGGATTAAGCAGTGGGAAAGTTACAAAAGAGCAAGAAATGAATATGTGTTGATTAGAAGAGAAGAAAGAAAGAAACAAGAAAAGGATATAATTGATAAATGTAAAGACCAACCAAGGCTTTTTACAGACATGTGAACAACAACATCAAAAATAGAGAAAGTATTGAAAGTTTAGAAGTAAATGGAGTATGCAGTGAAGATCCCAGGAAATGGCAGAGGCTATGAATGGATGCTTTCGGAAGGTATTCACAAAGGAGACTGCTTTTGACAAACCACTGGTAATGGAACAGAAAGGGATTATGAAGGAGTTTCAAGTAACTGTGGAGGAGATCAAGAATATGATGGGGAGTTTAGAAGTGAGAAAAGCTGTGGGACCTGATGGGGTATCAGGATGGATTTTAAGAGAATGCAGGAGCAACTGGCAGAAAAAGTTTGTGAAGTAATTGATGCCTCATTAAGGGAAGGTGTAGTGCCCCAAGACTGGAAAAGAGCTAACATTGTCCCAATCTATAAATCAGGTAACAAGAGAGACCCATTGAACTATAGACCAGTGTCACTTACAAGTGTGGTAGCTAAGATGTGTGAGAGGGTGGTGAAGAATAGATGGACAGACTTCTTGGAGAAAAATGACATACTTTGTGAGTGTCAATTTGGTTTTAGAAAAGGGCGTTCATGCACGACAAACCTGATATGTTACTATTCGAGGGTGATAGATGTAATACAGGAAAGAGATGGTTGGGCTGATGGAATATATCTGGATTTAAAAAAGGCCTTTGATAAGGTACCACACGGAGACTGATCTGGAAACTTGAAATGGTAGGAGGAGTGCATGGCAGTTTACTAAAATGGATGGAAGACTTTTGGTAGGAAGAGAAATGAGAACAATAATTAAGGACAGACCATCAGAATGGGGCTTGGTGGAGAGTGGAGTTCCACAGGGATCAGTGTTGGCACCAGTAATGTTCGCGGTCTACATAAATGACATGGTGGATGGGGTGTCCAGTTATGTGAGCCTATTTGCAGACGATGCAAAATTGTTAAGAAAAGTGAGATGTGACAAAGATTGCGAACTACTCCAGGAAGACTTGGACAGAATATGGAAATGGAGCTGTACATGGCAAATGGAGTTCAACACGACAAAATGCAAGAAAATAGAGTTTGGCAAGAGTGAAAGAAGAATCAGGAGTATGTACAAGATAGGAAATGAAGACATAAAACCAGTCATGAAGAAAAAGACCTTGGGGTGACAATTACCAATGACCTATCGCCAGAGAGACATATAAACAAAATAATTGGAGAAGTATTGAACTTATTGAGGAACATAAGAGTGGCGTTCAGATATTTAGATGAAGAAATGATGAAGAAAATAATTACTGCAATGATAAGACCGAGGCTTGAATATGCAACAATACAGTGGGCTCGAACTTAAAGAAACACATAAGGAAACTAGAGAAAGTACAGAGGGCTGCAACAAAATGGTGCCTGACTTAAGAGATTTGACTTATGAAGACAGACTGAAAAGAATGCAACTTCCGACCCTGGAAAACAGAAGAGAAAGGGGAGACCTGATAGCAATATACAGAGTGATGATTGGCATGGAAAAAATGGATAGGGAAGATCTGTGTATGTGGAATGAAAGAATGTCGAGAGGGCATGGGAAAAACTAAAATGGCCACTTATAGGAGAGATGTGAAAAAATATAGCTTCCCTCATAGAAGGGTGGAAGCATGGAATAGTTTAGACGTGGAAGTGGTCAACGCAAGGAATATTCATGATTTTAAGAAAAAGCTGGACATTAATAGATATGGAGACGGGACAACACGAGCATAGCTCTTTTCCCGTATGTTACAATTAGGTAAATACAATTAGGTAAATACACACACACACACACACACACACACAATGGGGTGGTGACATTCTGAGGTCATGGGTAGGGACAGGGCATGGACCAGGAGGGGAGGGTTAAGTGGGTGGAGCTTTAAGGCTTAGTTTTTGAGGGAGTTTAACCAATCCAAGGGAACCAGAAACCTTCACCTGGTGTGGATCTGCCAGATATCGCTACTGGAAAATATATGGGCTAAGACTGGCAAAGAGTTTACAGGCCGCAACTGTACATGGATGACATTAAGATACCTAAAAAGGAGTTATATAAAATGTTGGAGGAACTTAAAGAAGATAAAGCAATGGGACCAGATGAAGTTTCAGGCAAATTATTGAAGGAATGTAGAGAAGAATTGATAGATCCATTATATGATATTATAAGGTACTCATTAGAAACCGGGGAAGTACCGGTAGAGTGGAAAAGAGCTGAAGTGGTGGCCATTTATAAGGGAGGCAGTAAAGAAGAGCCTCTTAACTGTAGACCTGTGTCCTTAACAAGTGTGGTCGGTAAAATTTGTGAGAGGGTGATAAAGAAATATTGGATACTGTTCCTGGAGGATCATAAGTTATTATCGGAGCATCAATTTGGCTTTAGGAAAGGGAGGTCATGTGTAACAAATCTACTGAGCTTTTATTCAAGAGTGATTGACAAAATACAAGAGAGAGAGGGATGGATGGACTGTGTATATTTGGATTTTAAAAAATCTTTTGACAAGGTACCGCACATGAGACTGCTATGGAAATTAGAGATTTATGGAGGACTGAAGGGAAAAGTGTTAAAGTGGATGGAAAACTACTTGAGATGGAGGGAGATGAGAACGGTAATAAGGGATGCAAAGTCGGACTGGTTGGTGGTGGAGAGTGGAGTCCCACAGGGTTCAGTGCTGGCACCAATACTTTTCCTTGTCTATATTAATGATATGCCAGAGGGAGTAAACAGTTATATTAATTTGTTTGCGGATGATGCGAAGTTGTGTAGGTATGTGAAGAGTGAAGAAGATTGTGAAATTTTACAGGCAGATCTGGATAGGATTTGGGAGTGGAGCAAGAGGTGGGAGATGGAATTTAATCTGAGCAAAAGTCATGTAATGGAGATGGGGAAGAGTGGAAGACGGCCAAGAGGGTCATACAAGATGGGTGAAGGAGTAGTGTTGAAAAAGGTGGAAAAGGAAAAGGATTTGGGAGTGATAATACAAGACCATGGACAGTTTGAGGCTCATATTGACAAGATGTTTGGAGAAACATATAAGTTGATTAGAAATATTGGATTAGCCTTTCATTATATGGATAAAGATATGATGAAGAAATTAATTAGTACAGTAATTAGACCAAGATTGGAATATGCTGGGGTGGTTTGGTCCCCTTATAAAAAGAAGCATATAAGGAAGTTGGAGAGATTGCAGAGAATGGCAACAAAAATGGTACCGGAATTGGCAGAAATGACCTATTAGGAGAGATTAAAAGAAAAGAATTTGCTTACCTTGGAACAAAGAAGAGAAAGAGGAGATTTAATACAGGTTTATAAACTGTTGAATGGTTTGGATGAAGTGGATAATGAACAAATGATGTTGAGAGAGGAAAATTTAAATAGAACTACGAGATCGCATAGTAAAAAGATAGCCAAGGGAATATGCTTGAAGGATGTGAAGAAATATAGTTTCCCACAGAGATGTGTGGAGGTGTGGAATAGTTTGAGTGAGGAGGTGGTGTCAGCGAGGAGTGTGCATAGCTTTAAAGGAAAGTTGGATGTGTGTAGATATGGAGACGGGGCCACACGAGTATGATACCCAGGCCCTGTAAAATTACAACTAGGTGAATACACACACACACACACACACACAGACACACACACACACACACACACATGCAAAAACAGCTCCCTTGGGAAGCAATCCAGCAGGCATTGGAACCTGACCTAGACCATATGTACAGGGGAGAAGGGGGCCATAGGGTTCTCCTGTCTCCCAAATTAACAAGATTTGGGTATCATATAGAAAGGAATATGGAGGGAGAGGCAGAACTAGGTGGTGGTGCCAGACATACAGGACCAAAACAAACACCATGTTTTGAAAATCAAAGGTTTATTGAAACACCAATTGGCCTAAAGAGACTGAGTGATGATAAACATGGGCAAGTATTTTTCTGGATTTAGAGAGAAAAGAGGTAATAAAAGGAAGCTGATAAACATGGAAAGGGAGATAAGATATATGAAGGAAGTGATGTCAAGTATGATGGAAAAACAAGAGATAAGTTGATAACAGAAAACACTGAACTAAAAGTGAGATTAGAGAAATTTTAGTAAGAGAAATTAATCAAGAGATGAAGGAGGAGATGTAAGAGATAAAGAAACAAAACGATATACTAAAGGCTACATGTTGTGACCATGAAGAATCCTTAAGGAGCATACAGAAAAAAAAATAGAATGGGGAGGATAAAGTAGAGAATGGAATGGGTGAAAGCAAATTGGAAAAATTATGGAATGCATGGAAATAAGAACGGTAAGAAGAAAAGGTGAAATTTTCAGAGGTAGTAAGGAAAAAAATACAAGAACAGACAAAGGACACTGTTATAGAAGTAATTAAGGAGAAGGAATATCTAGTGAGGGATACAGTGGATAAGAGGAAATGTTTCTTAGTTTTTGGGATGAAAGAAAAAAAAATCCAAACAAGTTCATGAGTGAAAAGAGAGAGAATATGCCAAAACTATTATCAAGTAGGTCCAAGACAGCACACAGAGGTTGGACCAGGAAGTGGAGGAAGTCATTAGGTTGGAAAGGTTTAGTGAAGGGAATAAGAGACCAATGAAAGTGAGAATGAGATCGCAGTTGGCGGTGGAGGAAATTATGACAAGAAAAGGGAAACTGGCTGAATTTAAGGGTATATATATAAAAGAAATATGAAAGAAAAAGGAGAAAGTGCTAAGAAATGAAGGTAAGGAAAAAAAAACAAGAAAAGGACGAAGGTTGAGAAAAAAATTTTTTACCGGAGGGTTCTAGATATGAGACTGAAGAAGTGGTATCTTCGGAAGGAGGTCATGGAAGAGGCAAGAAATTAAGAGTGACTTATACTAATATAGATAAGTTGTTATTCAGTGTGTTCGAGGTTAGAGATTATTTGAAGGAAAAAAATATTGGATGTAATGTGCTTAGAAAAAACTAAAGGAGTAGATCCATGTTAGCTTTAAAGAAGAGGGATATAATAGCTGGAGAAGAGACAGGAACGGAAAAGGGGGAGAAGGAGTGCTAATAATGGTTTGTGATATATGGATGGAGGAAGTGCAATATGGTGTAAGTAATGAGAGTAACAATGAAGACAGAGGAGCTGAAAAAAAAGGAAAATCATAGTTACATATGTGCCTCCTAAGACAAATACATGGAGAACTGAGGAACATAAGGAAATGCACAAAGAGGTGATTAAGTGCCTTGATAATATGATAAGAATAGATGGAAAAATACTATTAGTATGAGATTTTAACTGTAAAA
The DNA here is from genome assembly GCF_017591435.1 of Portunus trituberculatus. NCBI lineage: Eukaryota > Metazoa > Arthropoda > Malacostraca > Decapoda > Portunidae > Portunus > Portunus trituberculatus. The sequence continues at coordinate 5,226,005 of NC_059295.1, forward strand.
GAGTAAACTGGAGAGAGATGAAAGTAATGGGTAACACTGGATCGTGGAGTGAGGAGGTGTTACAGTTGACTATGGTGAATACACTGGATCAGTGGGTGGAAGAATCAATACGGTACAGAGGGGAAGAAGAACCATCATTGATTGACCCAGTATTCACAAAGAAGCCTAGGCCCCTTTCCAGCATACAATATCTTAGTCCAATGGGAAGAAGTGATCATGTAACATTAGTGTTGGAAATTCAGGAAGAGGAAGGGCTAAAATATGTTGGATGCCTACATCACAATATAATATATAAAGAAACAGAAATGAAGGAAACACGGATATATGATAGTTTGCCAATATGCAGCGTGCTGTCACACCCGGCCATGAAAGGGATTAGGAGCTAGGGTGGAAGGTCAAAAGGAAAACTATTTTAATTACCCAGCCCAGGATAGTCAGTAAACATCTTGGGACAAACATGTTGGTTCCACACACGTGGATTTTCACTTGACTGGTGAATGATACTTTGATGGGCATGTTATTGTAGGTCAAGTCTGATCCCCCCTGAATTCTCTGAAGGAAGGTTGGAGAGGTATGGGGCAGAGAGAGATGAGAGAGGAAGAAGGAAGGGAGGACAACCCCTGAGTGTGGCCGCCTCGGCTGTGTAGCTGAGGAGGCATGATCATTTTGTACTTCATATAAACAGTAAGTTGAGCTAGAAGTTGCAATGCAGTTTCTGAGATAATTTAGAAAGGAGGAGTAATCATAATAGGATGTTTAGGTATTACTTTTAGTATATTTGTTTATGTGCATGTACTTGGATAAAAAAATTATGCTGTTATATACTTGCATTTTCGTTTATGAGTAAAGGATCTATGTACGTATGTGCATGTGTGTTGCTCTGATGAATAAGTCACAGAACATATTTACTTGTGCATATTGTGTATGAAGTTAATGTAGTTCTTATGTATGGTTACCAAGAGAAAGAGATTTGCTGAGTGAAGTTACTTGTGTGGAAATATCAAGATTTTTCATCATATTTGGTGGTGTGTTACGGTGTCATTTTCATGAATGGAGTAAGGTAGCTATATGTGTATGGTAATATATTTAGTAGTGTGTTACGTTGGTTGCTTGTATTTACGTACCAAGTAAAGGTAATTCTTATATACAGGTAACTGGTTGGGGGAATGTTGTAATTACTACATATGAGATTTACTGAGAAATAAAGCACAGTGTTCAGATATTGTAATAATGTTATGAGGATATAGTGGAGAATGTTGAGGTAGAATCTGTTCTGATATGAGAATATATATATGAAGAGAGAAAGTGAATTATTGCACAAGACAATTATGTTCAGTGGCAAGTTATGTTGTTGCATTCGTATACAAGATTAAAGTAATTTTTATGTATGGTTGTAAGAGAAATTGTAATGATTTGCAGTGGAGAAGGCGACAGAAAGAGTTGTGATTGTCATTTGTCAGCACCGTATCAAACATGTTGTATATAAATATTATTTTAGTTAATTAGAGGTAGAAAAAACCTTTGACTGTTTATAACCAGTAGCTAGAGAATATGTGCACCGTAATGCAGCAGCTCGGATCACAACAAATACAGTGAAGACTACAAAAGAGATTAAATTATATAAGAGCAGATTTTGAAAAGTAAAAAATTTTTTGCTGATATTGAATGGAAGAACATTATAAATGGAAGGACAATACAGGGGAAATATGAAATATTCCTACAGAAATATAATGAAGGAGTGAGGAAATATATACCTATCTATAGAGTAAAGAAAAGTATACAAGCTTGGTACATTGCCAAATGTATAGAAGCTAAAAGGGAAAAAGATAAAGCTTGTAAGAAACTAAAAAAAGCAGAGAAATGAAAACAATAGATAGCAGTATAAAGATGCAAAAAATGAATATATTAGACTAAGGAGAGAGAAAGAAAGAAACTTTGAGAAATCTGTGGTGCAAAAAAGCAATGATGAACACAAGCTTTTCTACAAATTTATAAATGGTAGGATGAAGAATAAAGAAACAATAGAAAAAATAATTAAATGAGGGAAGACATTAAACAGCTAAGGAAATGAGTGAAATAATTAATGAGTTTCAGAACTGTTTGTCCTACCTGAAGATCAGTCAGTATGAGCTTTGAGCTCTTTCTGTAGGGGAAAGACTGACTGGGTGACCAGGTGACTGTGGTGAATAACACAAACACAAATATATACAGGCAACCCCCGCTTAACGAAGGTTCACACAACGAAATTTCGCTACAATGAAGGTTTCATTTTGTTACCATCTGCTTGTTTAACGAACACCAAACTCGCTTTAACAAAGTTTTATCCAGGTAATTTTTTTCCAAGTTTGAAAGCACTGCCGTATCACACAAGCCGACTGGCTTTTGAATACGCCAGCACCTTTCGTGGACAACACGTGCACATCTCACTCCCCCTGCTCAAAACAATAACAGCGTCAGCAGCAGCTCGTCTTCCCTCGCTCAACTTACCACCAAAATGCCCTGCAATGTCACCTAGCATTGCTAAGAAGACCAGGAAGTCTCTTACTCTTGAAGTGAAGCTGGATATTATTCACAGACACAAGAGGCGAGAAAACTAATAGCATTGCTCGCCACCATCTTGACTCCATCTACTGTCTCTACTATTTTCAAGTCAGCAGACTCTATTAAGAAGGCTGGTGAGACCGTATCTTCCTTGCAAGCTAAAAGAACCACCTGAACTCATGACTCTACAATGAATAAAATGGAAACCCTTGTGGAAATGTGGTACATAAGTTTTGTATGTGATACAATGATGCACCCTTTGTTTACATTCCACAGGTTGCTGGTTAGTGTCTTTCCACTCCTCTTCCCTGCATAAAGTTAATATCATCAATATTATAGAGTTACGTACATACATACATTAGTGTACATTATAATGACTTAAATTAAACTGCCTAAATGTTTAACTTTATAATTTTTACTTTCATTAAACCTTTCATATTACAGGAATACTCAGCTTAACGAACGGGATAGGAGATGTCAAAGCTGTTCGTAGAGCAGAAATTCGTTAAGCGGATGTAATTTTCCCATAGGAAATAATGGAAATACGGGGGGGGTGATTTGGGCTGGTCCCCAACATACCACATGGGTTAAAAAAAAATTATATATTTTTCTGTTAGCTTTTTACAAACCTTTCCCCCAGGAAAGGATTGTTTTGTAATGCATAAAGTGAAATCTTACATGGAATACCAAAAAATAAAGCAGAGATAAGATCGGCCACAGACAAAGCGGAGACTCACGGCGACTCGGCCACTTCTTCTTCTTCTTGTGACCCTTTTAGTCTGGCGTGTTGTCTTTCACCACGATATTAAATTTGTTTCCACTCCTCTATTGCCTGCTATAATGGATATCATATCTTAGTATTCATATACGCTCATGCCAGGAGGATAACCTCGACTCTGTGGCACTGAGTGATAGTGAATTACTAATGAAATGCCGCAGTATTTATGAAATACTACGGTATTTCATTAGTAATTCACTAACACTCAGTGTCACAGAGTCGAGGTTATCCTCCTGGCATGAGCATATATGAATACTAAGATATTATATCCATTATAGCAGGCAATAGAGAAGTGGAAACATAAATTCAATATCGTGGTGAAAGACAACATGGAGGCTAAAAGGGTCACAAGAAGAAAAAGAACCGGCCAAGTCACCGTGAGTCTCTGCTTTGTCTGTGGCCGATCTCATCTCTGTTTTATTTTTTGGTATTCCATGTAAGATTTTACTTTATGCATTACAAAACAATCCTTTCTTGGGGGCAAGGTTTGTAAGAAGCTAATAGAAATGTTGTTTTGTGAACATAAATGCATATATAAGACAGTAACACCACCTCCAGAGGTGGTGTTCCCAGCAACCTCAGAGCAACCTGATAGCAACCTTGTCACCGTCCCTCCAAGCGTTCATGGAAGCCATTTCGCAGCAGGAGGTTGCTCTGACATTGTTAAAGAATCTTGGATCCAGCTCCAGGAGCGCTAGAGACAGAGGCGGAGAGCCAGCCAATCACAGCGAAAGTGTTGCGTTCGGTCCCTCACCTGGCAAATTCAAAACCAGAAAATTCGCTAAAACGGATGTGGTTGTATGTTATGCGGACTTTTTGGTCTAACTTTATATAGTACGTTAAACCAGAAATTCGTTAGACGAACCTTCATTAAGCGGAGTATTACTGTACTATGATGCACTCTCATTTTGTTTACTCTCAATGGAAGTTCAAGTTAGGGGTTAAACTTGTTTTAATCGGTTTGCTTAACAAAGTTTCTCTTAACGAAGGGTTTTTTAGGAACGTAACCCCTTCGTTAAGCGAGGGTTGCCTGTACATCAAATTCTATTGTACAGCTAACATGGAAGTGGCAGTCAGCAGTGAATGAATTAATCACTGATTTTCATCTGTAATCATGAGTTTCATGAGTGATCAAAAGAAATGTATAGAATATATATATTAGACAAACTTTTTTTGCTGTTTTTCATGTTGCATGGTTATTGCTCATCAAATTTTATTTGACAGAAAGAATAATTTCGTAAAACACACTCCTGTGTAGAATTTGTTTTAATTGGAAAAAAATCTAATAGGTCAACCTACTTTCGACCCATCTCACAGACAATATGATTAATGCTCTATTTTTAATTCTAGAGTGATGAAAATGTCCCTTGTGCATGACATGGCTGAGAGCACTGTAGGAGACCTGACGCCACACTGTGGGGTTTCTGATGAGGACAAGCACCAGCGTGAAGTTGCTGCAATGGAGAGTTTTAGGTCCCTGTTGGGGCAAAAGGCTGGAACTGAGATGTATGATCTATTTATGGTATGTGGAGTTTTTGATATATAATATTGTGCTTTCGTAGCTTTACTGTATGGGATTAAGATGAAGACTTTGCTACCTTGTTTCTTCTTGTATTGTAGTTAATATTACTTTTTAAGGTCATGCTTGCTTATAGACTCAGTTTATTTCACTTACGAGTGCCTTTTCTCAAGAAATTGCTTTTCTCTATGTCTTTTAGTTGAATTGTTCTTCACCTTTAAGCCCAATATGTGTGTTACTCTGTTTTGCTGTCTCATGAAAAAGGAATAAAATTAGAATTAGCTATTTTAGTGCTGTAGTTAACCTATCATGTCAAGAAAAGATTATGCATTACGGAACCACTTTATGTGAGATGCTTAAAAATGTGCATTACCTAAGGTGAAGGCCTCTCTCTCTCTCTCTCTCTCTCTCTCTCTCTCTCTCTCTCTCTCTCTCTCTCTCTCTCTCTCTCTCTCTCTCTCTCTACATATACAAGACATTTAGATATTTGTCCCAGACTTTTGGCTAAATCTATTGATCTTCAAGGGAACTGGCACTCAAGTGGGCCTTTTTTTATATTTTTTGTTGGCTTTCACCAACTTCCCCTCTTGCATAATTAAAAGTGTATATATATACAGTGGAGACTCAATGCTCAAATGTCTAAATCATGGGTTCTCAATCTGGGGTTCGCGAACCCCCAGGGGTTCACAAGAAGATTTCCAGGGGTACTTAGGTGGCTGATTTAATGATACAATCTTTCCAGAATACCTTTGCCTATTGATTTAGTGTTAGTCACTAAATTAACATTTTGCTCGATGTCAAATCACTGAGGGTTCGGGTAGATGGTCTTATAACTCAGAGGGTTCTTGACGAGAAAAAGGTTGAGAACCCCTGGTCTAAATACTCAAACTTTTCAATACTTGAATGCAAAATTTCTATTTAATACTCAAAGAAATACCTAATAGTCAAACATCCACACACGTGTTTGTAAACAAAGGCTCACTGGCATTCCCCAACCCCTTCTGCCAGTTGTGACTTGTGCTGCCGCGGTCATCAGAATAACTTTCTCCTGCATTCTAGCTGTAGTTTTCATTTATAAACTTACATTAACACCAAAGGCTTATTAGTGGTGAAAATATCTAGTAATCAAACGGCCGCACATTTGGTCGTATACAAAGCTCTGTCATCTCCCTTCTTGCAGCCACCACTGTACTGTTCTGATACCGTATCCTCATGATTCAACTGTTCGCAGTTCGAATTATCGCCAATTCGAACTCAGTTAATTAATACCCAATCCTCAAGGTTCAACCGACTGACTCGCCAATTTGACATTCATATCTCGCGTGCCACCCATCTGGTGAAATCTGCCGCCACTCCAAATTCGCCGCAAATTCGCCAGGCAGAAGTGTAAACCGATGCTACCCAGTGTCGTCGCTTAAGGCAGCGTCATACTAGCACTTTTCTGTCAACTCTTTGAAGTCTGTCAACCTTTGTCGACACTGGTCGTTGTGTGTTGGTCGTTACACACAAGCTCGCTTCTGCCTTTCTCGTGTTTGTCAACTGTAAGCAAACATGGCTGCCCCTTCACCCCCAACAAGCCGTTGCTAGTTTTTCGTTGCTATTTTTGGCCTTTAATGCTCCCTATGAGAAACACTTCAGACAGCTTTGTCCACTCATAAACAACAGAGCTGCTCATATTGGCCAGTTGTTCCTTGGAAGTTCTGCTTTGGAAAGTCACAGTCCCAGACAAATGTAAACAAACAAACTTTTCACTGTTAGGCTAGGACAAAAAATATATATATGCAAATATATTTACATCTATTTATCAATATTCTATTATTGATTTGAGATTATAACATCATTCCAATTAACACAAAAATTAATTTTAGTATAAAAGTGTTAATTAGAAACCATAGATCTTAATATGACTAAAGATTAATGCTAGAGGAAAACGGTGCATTTCGTCTGACTCAATACGACGGAAAGCCACCTCCAGCCCCAGCCCTAAGAAACACAATTTCCTGCCTTTCAAAGATAAGCTTGAGCTTATAAGAAAGTGTGAGGCAGGTAAAGCTCACAGTCTCGTTGCAGCGCAAATAGATGTCCCTAGATCAACATTATCAACAATTTGGAAGAACAGGGACAAGTACTGCGAGACCACTGCAAGTGTTTTTATTTCCAAAAATGTACTGTACAGCACCCTAATGTGTTTAACAAAAATAGTTAGATATAAATGAAGCCTTTAATAGTAATGATTTAGTCTTAAGTTAGTGCTTTTAGAGGTTATAGTGATGTTTTGAAGGGATCTAGGCTGGAGGTTGGTCCCTATAAACTTGAGATTTGGCTAAGATTGGAACGAATTACCTGATTTATAAGTACAGTAAGTCCTCGTTATATGATAGTTCTTTATCCAGTAAATTCACAGTTACGGTATTTGGAAATTACTACCCTCAATTTGATATACGGTAAGAAAAATTCACAGATACGGTATCTGCTCATGTCATCTGAGAGGGCCCAGTGCGGGGTAGCAGGGGTGATGACATCATCCACGCCGCACCTCCCCACCACTCACAGTACAGGCAACCCCCACTTAACGAAGGTTCATACAACAAAATTTTGCTACAACGAAGGTTTCATTTTACTACCATCTGCTCGTTTAACGAATACAAAACTCGCTTTAACAAAGTTTTATCCACATAATTTTTTCCAAGTCTGAAAGCCCGTCGTATCATGCAAGCCGACAGGCTTTTGAATATACTAGCGCCTCTGGTGGACAAAACGTGCACCACTTACTCCCCCTGTTCAAAACAATAGCAGTGTCGCCAGCAGCTCACCTTCCCTCGCTCAACTTACCACCAAAACTCCCTGCAATGTCGCCTAGTATTGCTAAGAAGACCAGGAAGTCTCTTACTCTGGAAGTGAAGCTGGATATTATTCACAGACATGAGAGAGGCAAGAAAACTAATAGCATTGCTTCCCACCATCTTGACTCCATCTACTGTCTCTACTATTTTCAAGTCAGCAGACTCTATTAAGAAGGCTGGTGTAAGCTAAAAGAACCACCTGAACTCATGACTCTGTAATGGATAAAATGGAAAGCCTTGTGGAAATGTGGTACATAAGTTTTGTATGCGGTACAATGATGCTCGCCCTTTGTTTACATTCCACAGCTTGCCAGCTAGTGTATTTCCTGCTCCACTCTCCCTCCCTTCATAAATCTAAGGTCATCAACATTATAAAGTTACATACATACATTAGTGTACATTATAATGACTTAGTTTTAAATTAAACTGTCTAAATGTTTAACTTCATAATTTTTACTTTCATTAAACCTTTCACTGTACTATGCTGCACTCTTGCTTTGTTTACTCTCAATGGAAGTTCAAGTCAGGGGTTAAACTTGTTGTAATTGGTTCGCTTAACGAAGTTTCGCTTAACGAAGGTTTTTTTTAGGAACGTAACCCCTTCGTTAAGTGGGGGTTGCCTGTACTGACTTCAACTTGACCACCCTTGGAGCCTGTTATCTCTTCCTCTCCCCCCCATTTTTTTTTAACTGCATTACATATTACTTACATGCATTACTAATTACATGAACAAATGGAATATTAAAGGGTCTATTGTAAGCACAAATATATTCATAATATGGCAAACATTAAAAGCCTACTACCAGTGGCAAACCATACAGCAACTGATAAAGGGCACACCTTAGATAACATCAATTCATCTTGGGATGAAGTGAAGACATCTACCATGAACTTGGCGTGGAATAAAGTATGGCCAGAATGTGCGCATGACTTCCCAGGCTTCGCTGAAGACGTCATCGGTGCGATCAGAAATGACATAGTAAATTTGTGCCATAGGGCTGGCTTTGATGAAGTTGATGATGATGATGTTCAAGATCTTTTGGAAAGCCATGCTGAACTTCTCTCAAATTATGAACTTATAGAGCAAGACAAGGCATCACAGGAGGCAGAAAAAGAGGGAGACGAGTAAGAATCTGTGCGTGGCCTGGACATCAAAACTCTTAAAAGAATGTCTCAGTGGTGTTGAAAAACCTCTGGAAACCCTGAAGGAATGTGACCCAAATCCTACCAGAAATAGCAAAGTGGCTCATGACATAGAGAAAAGTGTCAAGATTTATCAAGAAATCTATGATGATAAAACAAGAAAAACCAAACAATCCTCCATCTACTCATTCTTCAAGCCAGTCAGACATGCCGTCCCTGTCACACCTGCCGACCCTGCTACAGCTGGCCCTTATTCATTATCCTCTTTCTTCAAACCATTGAAACATGCCGACCCTGCTACAGCTGCCCCTTCTACATTTGCTTCCGACAGTGCAGACGACGATGTCTTATCCTTGTCTGCCCACTCAGGGGAAAATGAGTAAGGGCTGAAATCCCTACTGTCCCTTAGCCTCGGGAAGGACATCACCTGATAGAATACATAGCGATTGAAAGGTAAATAAAAACATTTTATTTATTTCTTTTGCTCAGTACTTTACTTTAGAAAAAAAAAAATTATGATTATTTTCATGTATTTTCTTTTCATTTCTGTAGGGGTGACTTTTGACGTGCTGGAACGCATTCCCTATTATTTATTACTTGTTATAATGGGTTCGGTATACGGTAAATTTGATATGCGATAAGGTTTTCAGGAATGCATATGTACCGTATAACAAGGACTTACTGTATTTTACGTACATAGTAACATACATTGTCGTCGTTATTACACACCAACTTACCGAATTACTGTATGTACAGTATTTCTAAGTGATGCCATGGATCCCGAGATATAGCAAAAAATCCACAGAACGTATCTCTGAGTATGTATAAAATCCGTTAAACAGTGAGGCCGCGAAAGTTGAACCGCGAAATAGTGAGGGAACACTGTAAATATACATATATATATATATATATATATATATATATATATATATATATATATATATATATATATATATATATATACAGGCAACCCCCGTTTAACGAAGGGGTTACGTTCCTAAACAACACTTCGTTAAGCGAAACTTCGTTAAGCGAACCGATTATAACAAGTTTAACCCCTGATTTGAACTTCCATTGAGAGTAAGCAAAGTGAGAGTGCATCATAGTACAGTAAAGGTTTAATGAAAGTAAAATTATGAAGTTAAACATTTAGGTAGTTTAATTTATGCCATTATAATGTACACTAATGTATGTATGTATGTAACTTTATAATGTTGATGATCTTAACTTTATGAAGGAGGGAGAGTGAAACGGAAATACACTAACCGCAACCTGTGGAATGTAAACAAAGTGCGCATCATGGTACTGCATACAAAACTTATGTACCACTTTTCCACAAGGCTTTCCATTTTATCCATTGTAGAGTCACGAGTTCTGGTGGTTCTTTTAGCTCTCAAGGAAGATGAGGTCTCACTAGCCTTCTTAATAGAGTCTCTTGACTTGAAAATAGTAGACAGTAGATGGAGTCAAGCCATGGTGGGAAGCAATGTTATTAGTTTTCTGGCCTCTCTCTTGTCTGTGAATAATACTCAGCTTCACTTCGAGAGTAAGACATTTCCTGGTCTTCTTAGGAACGTTAGGCCACATTGCAGGGTGTTTTGGTGGTAAGTTGAACTAAGGAAGATGAGTTGCTGGTGACGCTGTTATGTTTTGACTGGGCAGTGAGTGGTGCATGTGATCTTGATCTTGATCTTGATGCTACAGGTGACACAGAATTTCTTCTGAGTCAGGCCTTTGTATCAGCAGAGCCTGTGTTGTCCACGAGAGGCTTGATTTTGATCTTTATTCTACAGATGTCTCAGGATTTCTCCTGAGGCAGGCCATAGTACCAGCAGCTCCTGATGTATTCAAAAGCCTGTCAGCTTGCATGATACAGTGGGGCTTTCAAATTTGGAAAAAAATTACCTGGATAAAACTTCGTTAAAGCGAGTTTGGTGTTCGTTAAACGAGCAGATGGTAGTAAAATGAAATCTTCGTTATAGCGAAATTTCGTTTTGTGAAACTTCGTTAAACGGGGGTTGCCTGTATATATATATATATATATATATATATATATATATATATATATATATATATATATATATATATATATATATATACAGTAAAAGTCCTGAAATCCGGAAGTCATGAGGGTTCAAGCATTCCGGATTCTAGGATTTTCCGGATTGTAAGATAATAAGGCTGAAAGTAAGATTAAAATCTTGAGGGTACTATGTAAACCCCACTAAACTAACCCCAACTTGCTTTATCTCTTTGTAGTACTGTCATAACATTTTACAGGGATTGCTACTACCACCAGTCCACTGTGTACTTCCTCCCCACACCACACACGATTTACGTAGGCTTTTTTATTTCTTGAAGATTTGCCAGACTAAGGGGGGAGTGGCATGGGCCTTTCCAGCCATTATGGCGGCCCATATGTGATGATTGCTCTTTTCCTACTTGTCAACTTGTATTTGTGTAGGTGATTTCACTATTTTACGTAGGCTATTCCACCATCGACATATACTGAGAAGTTTGAGTGATTGTACTGTACTGTACCCAACATAATATGTATACAGTCCACAATACTTATGTCACACTTTATAAAATAATTTTAAGTATAATACAAAACACATTTCATAACATAAAACATTTACTGATGTCTGATAAAGGCAAACAAAAGGAAAGGAAGGCCTCCAATCACGTCACTGGCGTCAAGCGTACACCAGCTGGACCAACACAATTTGGTAAGTTTTGAGAACATTTTAAGACAGTTTGACAAGTTTTAAAGGCATTTTAATAAAATGGATAGACCAATAAGAAACAAGTTACCAAATTCAAAATATGTCGATGAGGCTCAGGGAGCGAAACCGAAAGTGGCCAGCCAAAACATGAGCCCATCTTCAACGGGAGCAACGATGCAAGGTAGAGTGCAATCCAGAGATTTTGGATGCTTTAAGGACTGAGGCTAGGAGGACTGACTTCCGCATGAAGGAAGTTAATAAGAACATTCTGAGAGCGGCTTCGGTTATTACTAAGTCATTGTTGACCTTGTATAAAGTGGCACAAGAGGGAAAGCACTCAGTTGTGGCACAAGAGGTTGGGGTTCTTAATGGTGCTCTGGCCTTGTTGGGGAATGCCAACTTCAGGAACAACCTATCAAGGAGGTTTGTGATGAAACGTGAACTCAACCAGAAGTTTAGTCATCTCTGCATAGAGAAGGTACCAATGACTCAGTTCCTTTTTGGGGATGATGTGTCCAGGAGTGTGAAGCAGATTGAAGAGTCAGCTAAGCTAAAGTCAACAATTACGGCCAAGGAAACTTAATTTTTGTGGCATCTTCCTGGCAGCAGGACAAGAGGCTTAGGACCTGGAGCTACATTCTGAGGTTTCTTTTGCCAATTCCAACCTTATGGGTTCCGGAAGCATGGCCTTAGGGATGGTCAACGGGTTTCTCATGGATTCCACAACATGGAGACAAAAAACGCCAAAAGCTGGGGCGGCTTCAGGCCACAGCAGTAACCCAGGCAAGTGAGAATTTTGAAGGTGGCAGGCTTCACAAATTTGTTTGTGAATGGCGTAAGATCACCAGTGACTCCATTATTTTAGATTATGTTCAGCATTGCCATCTTAACATTGATGTGGATTTAATTAGACATCTGTTTTCAGGTAATTTGGAGTATTGCTTCAATAAAATTATTAATGCTGAGATAAAAAAAAATTGTTAGATAAGAATGGGGAGTACAGGATGTTCTGAACTTGGAGGAACTAAATTTACACATCCCATATCAACATTTTAAAATGGAGGATTTCGAGCAGGCAATTAGGCTTATTAACCCATTTGCCCTGGAAGTTAGAAAACACACGCCGCACTCCATCTGGGCAGCCCGCGCATGCCAAGATTTGAACCTTTAGTATTGAATAATTAATGTTTTAGCCATAAACTCAATATATTCATCACATACTATATATCAGGATGTGTAAAAATATTTGTATGTTACAATACACTTCCCATTGCTATGCTAAAAAGGAAAACAATACAAAATTTTACTTTTTATATTTTATTTTATTTATTTATTTATTTTTTTTTTTATTTATTTATTTTTTTTATTACAGTTCAGGAGATTTCTCCCTGAATCTCTTGGGTGGTGGTGCTGTGATGGCGGAGGTAAAGGGCTGTGAGGGAAAGGCGGAGGTGGAGGGGAGTGCGGTGAAGCCGGAGGTGGAGGGCTGTGAGGGAAAGGCTGAGGTGGAGGGGAGTGCAGTGAAGCCGGAGGTGGAGGGCTGTGGCCTGGTGGTGGTGAGGGTGGGCAGAGGAGGTGTCTTGCATTGGGTGGTGGGGAGTGGTGGCTCCAGGCATAGAGGGTGGTGGCAGTCCCTCACCACCCCTACTTCATCCCCACCAGGATCCTCAAGGGTGGGCAGAGGAGGTGTCTTGCATTGGGTGGTGGGGAGTGGTGGCTCCAGGCATAGAGGGTGGTGGTGGACCCTCACCACCCCTACTTCATCCCCACCAGGATCCTCAGGCTTGTGGAAAGAGAAAGATAAAATTTAGATTTCATTCAATAAAATAAAGCCTCCATAATATACAGTAAGGTCTCGGTTTACGTCAGAGTTACGTTCCTGAAACATGACATAAATCAATTTTGTACGTAACTCGAGTTTCCGTACATTTCAAAGCATATTATCGAGTTTTCAACCAATCATTGTTTATGGTCATTCAGGTAAGTTAAAGGTTATATTGTTATATTATTTACAACTATATAGGAATATGAAACACAAGTTTGTTTTTGTTGTTGATTAGGGCCATGAACGTGAAGGACTGCAGGTTGCCGAGAGGGGTGGCCCTGAGGCCGCCAGGAGGGTGGGCAGGTCGAATGTTGTGACACCCAGGGCGGACAGCTGGGAGCGTAGTGTAGTGCGGTAGGAGTAGAAGCGTGGGCAGCGGGGCAGGAAATGCAATAGGAAAGGGCAATAGGGATCAGCAGACAGGCGCAGATGGTGCAAGTGAGCTGCGAGTGTCGTGTGGCCCAGGCGAGGCTCCGGAGTTGTTATTGTTGTGATGGGTGCGCGAACCCTCAAGGTCGTCAACCTCCCTGTTGTCATGGTAACGGGCTTCCCATTTTCTTCTTCACTCCCTCACACACAGCTGCTGCTTCCCTTCTCATATCTTTAATTACGTCCTCTTTTTCTTGTAGCGTAATGGTTTTCCTTTTCTTAGCATCACTGCTGTCACTAAGGAGTTTTCTCTTTGGTGCCATTGAGCAAGATACTAAGAACTTGAGTCAGTAAACGCAGAAGTAGGATAACACTCTTGCCAGTGGCAATGGTGTGGTGGAACTGAGGCAGGATGTTATTGTATTCAAGCGTGAGGCGGGCAGTGTGACCGGTAACCACCAACAATAACAATAAATCCCGCGCTTTACGATTTATAAATTTTCAATTTTTTTAATCTTAAATTGCCTTATAGTGGACTGACATAACTACGAGTTTGATGTAACTCGAGCCCGACGTAACCCGGGACTTTACTGTATACAGTACAATATATAATTTGTTTTCATATAATGAATTTTATACTTACTAAAATGAAGTAATCCAGCTCCGACACCTAGTATAAGGGCACCTTCACCCTCTTGCCCTCCATGACGAAAGATGAATGGACCATATAGCTTATAAAAATTAGCGCAATATATGGCAATCGTAAATTGCCATATATAGTATTTGTCTGTACAGATAGCCTAAAGTGTCTTATATCAGAGTGAAGCATCTCATTTGTGGTAAACACTGTTATTTATTGGTGAAAAGAGTCCCCTAATATATCTAGCATTTGCATGCCAGCATGTGTAGCAAATGGCAACATATACCTGTCATGTAAAATATACATTATTTCAAACGTGAAATAAATTGCGCGTGAACAGAGAGAGAGAGAGAGAGAGAAGCTTCAATATGTCAGCACACACACACACACACACACATGTTAAGTGCTTTTGGTTGTATGAAGCTTAACTTTGTTTGATTAGCAGGCCAACTGTAGATTTTGTAGGCCCACATAAAGTTTTAAGTTTATTGTTTTTATTTATTATCCAGCCGAGCGGTTTCACTGGTAACTTTTAGTGTTTCTTATCAACCCAGGTATACAACGAAAACTCAGATATAAAAGTTAATATATTATGTACAAATTTACAAGTGCTGTCCACACGCCACGTACAAGAACATACGGAAAACGTGTTTTAAACTCGGGAAAGTGTTTGTAATGTCACTGAGTACACATAGTCACTAAGTTCCCGCAGCACAGTTCACAGGCACACTCACTTGACACACCACGCACTTCCCAGTCGCCGGTGATCTTCCTTCTGCCGCGGTCGCCGGCGCCCACCGCGCCCAGCCTCCATGATGCTGACATAAGGGCGTCAGTCATGTGACGTGGGAAATGTCCACTGGGTGTATTGTGTCGTGCATTACCTTTATTTCTCACTGGTAGTGATACCTATATAAAATGCATCCTACCTATAGTTATTACATTAATTGGTTTAGTTATCTGAGTCAATCATGAGTGCAATGAAGTACTAGTTAGTTTTATGAAATAGAGAAGCACTGCAACCCCTGTTTAAAGGAAAAGACGAGGTCAGCATTTATACATGTTGCACCACATTACGAAAGATTGCATCAGATTTCTATAATGATTAATATACTTATATACAATTGCCCTACCTATCCTATGGCGGTTACATCCACACACACACACACACACACGTGTGTGTGAACAACAACATCAAAAATAGAGAAAGTATTGAAAGTTTAGAAGTAAATGGAGTATGCAGTGAGGATCCCAGGGAAATGGCAGAGGCTATGAATGGATGCTTTCGGAAGGTATTCACAAAGGAGACTGCTTTTGACAAACCACTGGTAATGGAACAGAAAGGGGTTATGAAGGAGTTTCAAGTAACTGTGGAGGACATCAAGAATATGATGGGGAGTTTAGAAGTGAGAAAAGCTGTGGGACCTGATGGGGTATCAGGATGGATTTTAAGAGAATGCAGGGAGCAACTGGCAGAAAAAGTTTGTGAAGTAATTGATGCCTCATTAAGGGAAGGTGTAGTGCCCCAAGACTGGAAAAGAGCTAACATTGTCCCAATCTATAAATCAGGTAACAAGAGAGACCCATTGAACTATAGACCAGTGTCACTTACAAGTGTGGTAGCTAAGATGTGTGAGAGGGTGGTGAAGAATAGATGGACAGACTTCTTGGAGAAAATGACATACTTTGTGAGTGTCAATTTGGTTTTAGAAAAGGGCGTTCATGCACGACAAACCTGATATGTTACTATTCGAGGGTGATAGATGTAATACAGGAAAGAGATGGTTGGGCTGATGGAATATATCTGGATTTAAAAAAGGCCTTTGATAAGGTACCACACCAGAGACTGATCTGGAAACTTGAAATGGTAGGAGGAGTGCATGGCAGTTTACTAAAATGGATGGAAGACTTTTGGTAGGAAGAGAAATGAGAACAATAATTAAGGACAGACCATCAGAATGGGGATTGGTGGAGAGTGGAGTTCCACAGGGATCAGTGTTGGCACCAGTAATGTTCGCAGTCTACATAAATGACATGGTGGATGGGGTGTCCAGTTATGTGAGCCTATTTGCAGACGATGCAAAATTGTTAAGAAAAGTGAGATGTGACAAAGATTGCGAACTACTCCAGGAAGACTTGGACAGAATATGGAAATGGAGCTGTACATGGCAAATGGAGTTCAACACGACAAAATGCAAGAAAATAGAGTTTGGCAAGAGTGAAAGAAGAATCAGGAGTATGTACAAGATAGGAAATGAAGACATAAAACCAGTCATGAAGAAAAAGACCTTGGGGTGACAATTACCAATGACCTATCGCCAGAGAGACATATAAACAAAATAATTGGAGAAGTATTGAACTTATTGAGGAACATAAGAGTGGCGTTCGTATATTTAGATGAAGAAATGATGAAGAAAATAATTACTGCAATGATAAGACCGAGGCTTGAATATGCAACAATACAGTGGGCTCGAACTTAAAGAAACACATAAGGAAACTAGAGAAAGTACAGAGGGCTGCAACAAAAATGGTGCCTGACTTAAGAGATTTGACTTATGAAGACAGACTGAAAAGAATGCAACTTCCAACCCTGGAAAACAGAAGAGAAAGGGAGACCTGATAGCAATATACAGAGTGATGATTGGCATGGAAAAAATGGATAGGGAAGATCTGTGTATGTGGAATGGAAGAATGTCGAGAGGGCATGGGAAAAAACTAAAATGGCCACTTATAGGAGAGATGTGAAAAATATAGCTTCCCTCATAGAAGGGTGGAAGCATGGAATAGTTTAGACGTGGAAGTGGTCAACGCAAGGAATATTCATGATTTTAAGAAAAAGCTGGACATTAATAGATATGGAGACGGGACAACACGAGCATAGCTCTTTTCCCGTATGTTACAATTAGGTAAATACAATTAGGTAAATACACACACACACACACACACACACACACATGGCACACAAAAACTGAAGAAGAAGCAACATGACACACACACACACACACACACACACACACACACACGTTTGGAAAAGAAATAGAGTAGATAAGATGGGAGGAGGAGTGATGTTGCTGGTTAAAAAGATATAAAGGTGGATCAAGTGAAAAAGGTATGGGAAAGGCAGAAGTGCTAAAGATCAGAGCAGAAACTAATGAAGGAAAAAGAGGCACTACATAGTGGTGTACGTACCACCTAAGACAAATGCATGGTCAGTACAGGAATATGAAGAAATGATAAGTGATACAGGAACATGTCTGGAAGAAATGTTGGGTGGCTGTGAACGAACTATAATGATGGGAGATTTTAATTGTAAAGAGGTGTGTTGGGAGGACTGGTCAATGGAAGGATCAGAGACAACATGGGGAAATACACTATTGACACTGGCAATGGAAAATGTGTTAACTCAGTGGGTCAAAGAAGATACTAGGTTTGGAGGAGAGGAGCATCGTCAAGACTGGACTTGGTCTTTAGTACAGAGCCAATGGTCATTGAGGAGATGAGGGTGGAGTGCCCTTTAGCAAAGAGTGATCATGCAGTTTTGGAGTTCAAGGTGATAGACGAAGAGAAATCTAGAAGAAATGAAGAATATAAAGTGGGAAGATGGAATTATGCCAAGACAGATTTTGGAAACCTAAAGAAATTCTTTCAAGAGACAAATTGGATGAAATTCAAGAGTGCTAAGGAGCAAATGAAAAGTGGAAGGAATTTATAAAATATACAAAGAAGGTGAGAAAAATTTGTACCAATAAGACAACATAGAAGTTGGAAAGCAGGACTGGTTTAACGATAGATGTGAAAAGGCTAGAACAAGAAAAGAGGATGCATGGAAGAGGTGGAGAAGGAAAAGACGGATTAAGCAGTGGGAAAGTTACAAAAGAGCAAGAAATGAATATGTGTTGATTAGAAGAGAAGAAAGAAAGAAACAAGAAAAGGATATAATTGATAAATGTAAAGACCAACCAAGGCTTTTTACAGACATGTGAACAACAACATCAAAAATAGAGAAAGTATTGAAAGTTTAGAAGTAAATGGAGTATACAGTGAAGATCCCAGGAAATGGCAGAGGCTATGAATGGATGCTTTGGAAGGTATTCACAAAGGAGACTGCTTTTGACAAACCACTGGTAATGGAACAGAAAGGGATTATGAAGGAGTTTCAAGTAACTGTGGAGGAGATCAAGAACATGATGGGGAGTTTAGAAGTGAGAAAAGCTGTGGGACCTGATGGGGTATCAGGATGGATTTTAAGAGAATGCAGGAGCAATTGGCAGAAAAAGTTTGTGAAGTAATTGATGCCTCATTAAGGGAAGGTGTAGTGCCCCAAGACTGGAAAAGAGCTAACATTGTCCCAATCTATAAATCAGGTAACAAGAGAGACCCATTGAACTATAGACCAGTGTCACTTACAAGTGTGGTAGCTAAGATGTGTGAGAGGGTGGTGAAGAATAGATGGACAGACTTCTTGGAGAAAAATGACATACTTTGTGAGTGTCAATTTGGTTTTAGAAAAGGGCGTTCATGCACGACAAACCTGATATGTTACTATTCGAGGGTGATAGATGTAATACAGGAAAGAGATGGTTGGGCTGATGGAATATATCTGGATTTAAAAAAGGCCTTTGATAAGGTACCACACCAGAGACTGATCTGGAAACTTGAAATGGTAGGAGGAGTGCATGGCAGTTTACTAAAATGGATGGAAGACTTTTTGGTAGGAAGAGAAATGAGAACAATAATTAAGGACAGACCATCAGAATGGGGATTGGTGGAGAGTGGAGTTCCACAGGGATCAGTGTTGGCACCAGTAATGTTCGCAGTCTACATAAATGACATGGTGGATGGGGTGTCCAGTTATGTGAGCCTATTTGCAGACGATGCAAAATTGTTAAGAAAAGTGAGATGTGACAAAGATTGCGAACTACTCCAGGAAGACTTGGACAGAATATGGAAATGGAGCTGTACATGGCAAATGGAGTTCAACACGACAAAATGCAAGAAAATAGAGTTTGGCAAGAGTGAAAGAAGAATCAGGAGTATGTACAAGATAGGAAATGAAGACATAAAACCAGTCATGAAGAAAAAGACCTTGGGGTGACAATTACCAATGACCTATCGCCAGAGAGACATATAAACAAAATAATTGGAGAAGTATTGAACTTATTGAGGAACATAAGAGTGGCGTTCGTATATCTAGATGAAGAAATGATGAAGAAAATAATTACTGCAATGATAAGACCGAGGCTTGAATATGCAACAATACAGTGGGCTCGAACTTAAAGAAACACATAAGGAAACTAGAGAAAGTACAGAGGGCTGCAACAAAATGGTGCCTGACTTAAGAGATTTGACTTATGAAGACAGACTGAAAAGAATGCAACTTCCAACCCTGGAAAACAGAAGAGAAAGGGAGACCTGATAGCAATATACAGAGTGATGATTGGCATGGAAAAATGGATAGGGAAGATCTGTGTATGTGGAATGGAAGAATGTCGAGAGGGCATGGGAAAAACTAAAATGGCCACTTATAGGAGAGATGTGAAAAATATAGCTTCCCTCATAGAAGGGTGGAAGCATGGAATAGTTTAGACGTGGAAGTGGTCAACGCAAGGAATATTCATGATTTTAAGAAAAAGCTGGACATTAATAGATATGGAGACGGGACAACACGAGCATAGCTCTTTTCCCGTATGTTACAATTAGGTAAATACAATTAGGTAAATACACACACACACACACACACACACACACACACACACACACACACACACACACACACACACACACACACACACACAGTGTGGCCTTGCTGAAATTATAGATCAACAGATCATAGAAGAGAAGATTGCTGAGAAAGTGGTGAAGGTTATTAAATCAAATGAGACATTGGTGAGGGAAACTGTAGACAAAAAGAGATGTGTGGTGATATTTGGTGTGGAGGAGGATAAGACACCGAGTAAAATGGAGAGAGAAAAACATAAAAAGGTGATAAATAATATCATTAATGTGGTGCAGGAGGAGGAAAAGACCTAGTACAAGAAATAGAGGACTTCCATAGAATTGGAAAGTTCACAAGAGAAGGTATGAGGCCAATAAGAATCAAACTTAAGTCACAAAAGGATGTAGATGAATTGGTGGAGAAGTCATGGAGGCTAGCCCAGCAGGAAACAACAAGGAAGATTTGGTTGAGAAGAGATCTCGGTGAAAAGGAAAGAGAAATGTTAAATGAGTTGAGAAAGGAGGCTTTGAAAAAAATGAAGAGAGGACAGAAGAGGAGAAGAAAGAGTTTTCTGGAGAATCTTGGATATGAGACTGAGGAAGTGGTTCATAACCCAGAAAAGTACAGCAAGAAAGGACTAAAGAAACTTACGTATGAGCGGAATGTAATGTATTCCAACATAAATGGAGTGATATCGGGATTTTAGAACTCAACGATTACTTGAGGACAAGAACCCAGATATTGTGGGTCTTACTGAAACAAAACTGAGAGAGGAGAAGACCTGATGATGGTTGGAGAAGGAAATATAATGTTTGGAAAAGAAATAGAGTAGGTAAGATGGGAGGAGGAGTGATGTTGCTGGTTAAAAAGATATAAAGGTGGATCAAGTGAAAGAAGGTATGGGAAAGGCAGAAGTGCTAAAGATCAGAGCAGAAACTAATGAAGGAAAAAGAGGCACTACATAGTGGTGTACGTACCACCTAAGACAAATGCATGGTCAGTACAGGAATATGAAGAAATGATAAGTGATACAGGAACATGTCTGGAAGAAATGTTGGGTGGCTGTGAACGAACTATAATGATGGGAGATTTTAATTGTAAAGAGGTGTGTTGGGAGGACTGGTCAATGGAAGGATCAGAGACAACATGGGAAATACACTATTGACACTGGCAATGGAAAATGTGTTAACTCAGTGGGTCAAAGAAGATACTAGGTTTGGAGGAGAGGAGCATCGTCAAGACTGGACTTGGTCTTTAGTACAGAGCCAATGGTCATTGAGGAGATGAGGGTGGAGTGCCCTTTAGCAAAGAGTGATCATGCAGTTTTGGAGTTCAAGGTGATAGATGAAGAGAAATCTAGAAGAAATGAAGAATATAAAGTGGGAAGATGGAATTATGCCAAGACAGATTTTGGAAACCTAAAGAAATTCTTTCAAGAGACAAATTGGATGAAATTCAAGAGTGCTAAGGAGCAAATGAAAAGTGGAAGGAATTTATAAAAATATACAAAGAAGGTGAGAAAAATTTGTACCAATAAGACAACATAGAAGTTGGAAAGCAGGACTGGTTTAACGATAGATGTGAAAAGGCTAGAACAAGAAAAGAGGATGCATGGAAGAGGTGGAGAAGGAAAAGACGGATTAAGCAGTGGGAAAGTTACAAAAGAGCAAGAAATGAATATGTGTTGATTAGAAGAGAAGAAAGAAAGAAACAAGAAAAGGATATAATTGATAAATGTAAAGACCAACCAAGGCTTTTTACAGACATGTGAACAACAACATCAAAAATAGAAAAGTATTGAAAGTTTAGAAGTAAATGGAGTATGCAGTGAAGATCCCAGGAAATGGCAGAGGCTATGAATGGATGCTTTCGGAAGGTATTCACAAAGGAGACTGCTTTTGACAAACCACTGGTAATGGAACAGAAAGGGATTATGAAGGAGTTTCAAGTAACTGTGGAGGAGATCAAGAATATGATGGGGAGTTTAGAAGTGAGAAAAGCTGTGGGACCTGATGGGGTATCAGGATGGATTTTAAGAGAATGCAGGAGCAACTGGCAGAAAAAGTTTGTGAAGTAATTGATGCCTCATTAAGGGAAGGTGTAGTGCCCCAAGACTGGAAAAGAGCTAACATTGTCCCAATCTATAAATCAGGTAACAAGAGACCCATTGAACTATAGACCAGTGTCACTTACAAGTGTGGTAGCTAAGATGTGTGAGAGGGTGGTGAAGAATAGATGGACAGACTTCTTGGAGAAAAATGACATACTTTGTGAGTGTCAATTTGGTTTTAGAAAAGGCGTTCATGCACGACAAACCTGATATGTTACTATTCGAGGGTGATAGATGTAATACAGGAAAGAGATGGTTGGGCTGATGGAATATATCTGGATTTAAAAAAGGCCTTTGATAAGGTACCACACGGAGACTGATCTGGAAACTTGAAATGGTAGGAGGAGTGCATGGCAGTTTACTAAAATGGATGGAAGACTTTTGGTAGGAAGAGAAATGAGAACAATAATTAAGGACAGACCATCAGAATGGGGCTTGGTGGAGAGTGGAGTTCCACAGGGATCAGTGTTGGCACCAGTAATGTTCGCGGTCTACATAAATGACATGGTGGATGGGGTGTCCAGTTATGTGAGCCTATTTGCAGACGATGCAAAATTGTTAAGAAAAGTGAGATGTGACAAAGATTGCGAACTACTCCAGGAAGACTTGGACAGAATATGGAAATGGAGCTGTACATGGCAAATGGAGTTCAACACGACAAAATGCAAGAAAATAGAGTTTGGCAAGAGTGAAAGAAGAATCAGGAGTATGTACAAGATAGGAAATGAAGACATAAAACCAGTCATGAAGAAAAAGACCTTGGGGTGACAATTACCAATGACCTATCGCCAGAGAGACATATAAACAAAATAATTGGAGAAGTATTGAACTTATTGAGGAACATAAGAGTGGCGTTCGTATATTTAGATGAAGAAATGATGAAGAAAATAATTACTGCAATGATAAGACCGAGGCTTGAATATGCAACAATACAGTGGGCTCGAACTTAAAGAAACACATAAGGAAACTAGAGAAAGTACAGAGGGCTGCAACAAAATGGTGCCTGACTTAAGAGATTTGACTTATGAAGACAGACTGAAAAGAATGCAACTTCCGACCCTGGAAAACAGAAGAGAAGGGAGACCTGATAGCAATATACAGAGTGATGATTGGCATGGAAAAATGGATAGGGAAGATCTGTGTATGTGGAATGAAAGAATGTCGAGAGGGCATGGGAAAAAACTAAAATGGCCACTTATAGGAGAGATGTGAAAAATATAGCTTCCCTCATAGAAGGGTGGAAGCATGGAATAGTTTAGACGTGGAAGTGGTCAACGCAAGGAATATTCATGATTTTAAGAAAAAGCTGGACATTAATAGATATGGAGACGGGACAACACGAGCATAGCTCTTTTCCCGTATGTTACAATTAGGTAAATACAATTAGGTAAATACACACACACACACACACACACTCCGCACTCCGTGGAGAGCGGACGTGCCTCCTGCGCATGAACAGCATCTTAATAACACTCCACACGCTAAGCAATGTGCTTGAGTGAGAATAGTTATTGCTATTGAGGGGCGACCAGAGCGAGTGAACGAGTGTACAGAGTGAACGTAGCCTGGTGACGTGTACATGGGAGTGATCAGAGGTGGGAGAACCTCCACACTCCAAACGACAGAGTGGGAACCCACAAAGGCCAGCCATAGCAGCCGCCAACGCATCCAACCACACACGTAACTACCAGGCCTGGCCCCAGTGACCACACACCCACATGTTCCCAGGAAAAGTAAGGAAAATGGATAGACCGGTAAGAAATAAATTACCAAATTCAAAATATGTTGATGAGGCCCAGGAGCAAAACCGAAAGTGGCCAGTCAAAGCATGAGTCCAGCTTCAACAGGGCAACATTGCAAGGTAGATTGGTGATGTTGGAGAAGAGATTTGAGGAGTTAGTGAAGGAATTAAAAGTTCAGAGGAGTGAGGAGGAGCAGGATAGAGAATTCCAAGGCTTTGAAGGAAAGAGTTAAGAGACTGGAGGAAAATGAAAAACGATTGGTGGATGAGAATGCACATTTGAAGGTGGAGGTTGAAAAATACAAGAGACGGTTGGAGGAGAAAATGGAGAGAGTAGTAAAGGAGAAAGATGACTTTAAGGAAATGATTAGTGAGCAGAATGAAAGGTTTGAAAGGAATGGGAACTGAAGAAAACACAATGGACTGAGTCGAGGAAGCAGAGATGGTTGGATTACAAGAAATAATTAAAGATCAGTTGAAGGAAGACAAAAAAGAAAGGTCCAAGGAACTGGTTAATGTAATGAAGAATAAGGAAACATTGATAAGGAAATAGCAGAAAAGAAGAAGAGTGTGTTAATATTTGGGATGAAAGAACAAAATATAACATATAAGCCTAAGAGAATTAAGGAAGAATTAAAAACGGTAAGAGATCTGTTCAAAAATCTAAATGATGATGAAAAAAGACCTACAAGAAGAAGTGGAAGAGATCCATAGACTGGGTCCGTATAAGGAGGAGTGAACAGACCGATTAAAGTAGTACTGAAGTCACAACAATCTGCGGAGGATGTCCTATATAGAACATCAAAGTTAAGAGATAGAAGGTTGTAAAGAGGTGTTTGTGAGAAAGAATAGAAATGAGGAAGAGAGAGAAGATATAAGGAATTGGTGGAAGAGGCGAGAAGGAAAAATGATGAGCGGTCTGAGGAGGAAAGAAAAGTTTTTGGAGAGTTATAGGAGAGAGTCAGAAAGTGGTATGTGGAAAGAAGGAATACGGAGGAACCCCTAGAGGAGCAGTGGGTGGACCGTAATGTATACTAATATAGATGGGATACTGTCAAGTAGATTGGAATTGCAAGACTATATGATGGTGGAGAAGCCTGATATAGTGTGTTTGACTGAGACAAAATTGCATGAAAAACAAAGATAAATTTGGATAATAAATATAATATATGGAGAAAGGATAGAGAGTAAAGGTGGAGGAGGAGTTATGATTATGACGAAGAAATAAATAAATGTGGATAAGGTTTGGTATGGGAAGAACAACAGAAGTGATAAGCATAAGGATAAAAAGTGATGGAAAAGAATTAATAATCATGGTGACCTATGTACCTCCTAAAACAAATTCTTGGACATTAAGGAATACGACAATATGATCAAGGATACTTTACAGAGTTTGGAAAGTGTATTATCTGGAAAAAGAAAGGTGATACTAGTAGGAGATTTTAATTGTAAGGAGGTGGATTGGGAAAATCTAGTAAGTGGTGTTGGAGAGGAAGCATGGGAGAGAGATTTCTTAATCTAATGATGGAAAATATGATGGAACAGAGGGTGAAGGAAAATACTAGATATAGAGGAGATGATGAACCGGCTAGACTGGATTTGGTGTTAACAAGAGAAGTGTACCTATGTGGAGATATACAATACAAGTGTCCTTTGGGAAAGAGTGATCATGTGGTTATGGAAATGCAGATAGCAACAACACAGCGAAGGAAGGACGAGACATACAGGAGTGGTAGATTGAATTATAGAAAGATGGACACAGAAAGTTTGAAAAATTATTTCAGAAAATTAGATTGGGAGGAGATGTTACAAATCAGAGAAGTGCAAAAGAAATATGAGATTTTTATGAAATATTATAAAGAAGGAGTTATGAAATTTGTACCAAAGTATAAACCAAGAGAGGAAGGAAGAAAGGATTGGTTTAATGCAACTTGTGTTAAGGCTAAGGAAAAGAGATGTGGCTTGGAAAAGATGGAAAAAGAGCAGGAATATACTAAATAAGGAGAATTATAGAGTGGCAAGAAATGAGTATGTGAGGGTAAGGAGGAGGAAGAAAGAAAATTTGAAAAAGATATTGTAGACAAGAGTAAGGAACATCCAAAATTGTTTTACAGGTTCATAAATGGTAAACTTAAAAGAGAGAGTCCATTGAAAGATTAAAAGGAGAGCAAGGGATAGTAGATGACCCTAAGAATATAGCGGAATTGCTAAATAATAGGTTTCAACAAGTATTTACTAAAGAAACAATGTTTGTAAAGCCACAGAATGTACAAGGAAATGTGCACATGGATGACATTAAGATACCTAAAAGGAGTTATATAAAATGTTGGAGGAACTTAAAGATGATAAAGCGATGGGACCAGATGAAGTTTCAGGAAAATTATTGAAGGAGTGTAGAGAAGAATTGATTGATCCATTATATGATATTATAAGGTGCTCATTAGAAACAGGGAAGTACCAGTAGAGTGGAAGAGAGCTGAAGTGGTGCCCATTTATAAGGGAGGCAGTAAGGAAGAGCCTCTTAACTATAGACCTGTGTCTCTAACAAGTGTGGTCGGTAAGATTTGTGAGAGGGTGATAAAGAAATATTGGATACGGTTCCTGGAGGATCATAAGTTATTATCGGATCATCAATTTGGCTTCAGGAAAGGGAGGTCATGTGTAACAAATCTACTGAGCTTTTATTCAAGAGTGGTTGACAAAATACAGAGAGAGAGGATGGATGGACTGTGTATATTTGGATTTAAAGAAAGCTTTTGACAAGGTACCTCACATGAGACTGTTATGGAAAGTAGAGATTTATGGAGGACTGAAAGGAAAAGTGTTAAAGTGGATGGAAAACTACTTGAGATGGAGGAGATGAGAACGGTAATAAGGGATGCAAAGTCGGACTGGTTGGTGGTGGAGAGTGGAGTCCCACAAGGCTCAGTGCTGGCACCAATACTTTTCCTGGTATATATAAATGACATGCCAGAGGAGTAAACAGTTATATTAATTTGTTTGCGGATGATGCGAAGTTGTGTAGGTGTGTGAAGAGTGAAGAAGATTGTGAAATTTTACAGGCAGACCTGGATAAGATTTGGGAGTGGAGCAAGAGGTGGCAAATGGAATTTAATCTGAGCAAAAGTCATGTGATGGAGATGGGAAGAGTGGAAGACGGCCAAGAGGGTCATATAAGATGGGTGAAGAAGTAGTGTTGAAAAAGGTGGAAAAGGAAAAGGATTTGGGAGTGATAATACAAGACCATGGGCAGTTTGAGGCTCATATTGATAAGATGTTTGGAGAAACGTATAATTTGATAAAAATATTGGATTAGCCTTCCATTATATGGATAAAGATATGATGAAGAAATTAATTAGTATGGTAATTAGACCAAGATTGGAATATGCTGGAGTGGTTTGGTCCCCTTATAAAAGAAGCATATAAGGAAGTTGGAGAGATTGCAGAGAATGGCAACAAAAATGGTTCCGGAATTGGCAGAAATGACCTATGAGGAGAGATTAAAAGAAATGAATTTGCCTACCTTGGAACAAAGAAGAGAAGAGGAGATTTAATACAGGTTTATAAACTGTTGAATGGACTGGATGAAGTGGATAATGAGCAAATGATGTTGAGAGAGGAAAACTTAAATAGAACTACAAGATCGCATAGTAAAAAGATAGCCAAGGAATATGCTTGAAGGATGTGAAAAATATAGTTTCCCACAAAGATGTGTGGAGGTGTGGAATGGTTTGAGTGAGGAGGTGGTGTCAGCAAGGAGTGTGCATAGTTTTAAAGGAAAGTTGGATGTGTGTAGATATGGAGACGGGGCCACACAGTATGATACCCAGGCCCTGTAAAATTACAACTAGGTGAATACAACCTAGATAATATACACACACACACACACATTTCTTTGTTTCACTTGGCAGGGGACAGTTTATAAATTTACATGTCTTCCTAATGGGATTTGAGAAAGCCCCAGAATTTTCACCAAGCTCATGAAGCTAGTTTATTCCACTTAGGGAAATAAGGGTTACACTATTACTAGCTTCATTGATGACTCCCTTATTTGTAATAGTTCTTGGGAAGGTTGTATGGCATGTGTACAGGACACATTAGCTCTTTTGCAGCAACTAGGTTTCTGTATTAATGTGGAAAAATCAGTTTTGGTCCCAACTCAAAAGATTGAGTATCTGGGGAACATTATTGACACGGTTACCATGAAAATTTCACTTCCAGAATGCAGAATGGTGAAGCTAGTGCAAGCTTGTGGGGCACTCATGTGTAAGGATGTGGCACAAATCAGACAAGTGGCTCGGGTCATTGGCCTTCTGGTGGCAGCCACTTCAGCAGTTCCATTAGGGAAACTGCATTATAGACATCTTGAGATAGCAAAAATTAATGCATTACTTACAGCCCAAGGGAACTTTGATGCTATGATGATTATTTTGCAAGATATGAAATCTGAGTTAGCTTGGTGGTGCAGCGATGCAGCAGTGCAGGATAGGGCCATTTTTAGATCAGGGCCTGACATTGAATTATTCACAGATGCCTCAACAGTAGGGTGGGGTGGTAGTTTGCACCAACAAACTACAGGTGGTAGGTGGTCATTGGAGGAGACTGCTTTACATATTAACGCCTTAGAACTTAAAGTGATTCTATTTACCTTACAGACGTTTGCACGAGAGCTGGTGAATAAGCATATTAAAATTTTTTGCGATAACACAATGGCGGTCACTTATGTTAATGAAATGGGAGGCACAAAATCTCAAGTTTGCAATAACATCGCTGTCCTGATTTGGGAATGGTGTATTAAACATAACGCGTGGGTGACCTGCTCTCACATCCCAGGGGAAGACAACCTCGTTGCGGATGCAGCTTCCCGAAAATTTAATAGCTGGCATGAATGGAAATTGGATGTGCCTACATTTAGGTTGCTATGTAATTGTTTTGGGAACCCTTCCATTGACCTTTTTGCATCCCGCCTTAACAACCAGGTCATTCCATTTTGTTCTTGGAAGCCGGACCCGGAGGCTGCCTTTTTTTATGTGTTTTCACTTAATTGGGACAGTTTTACACTTCATTATATGAGGCGCCCGGAGCCAGAGGGAACCAACCCACACGAACCTACTTTCGAGAAAAACGCGTTTAAAGTTGAACAATTAATACTACCGTAAGATCGGTCACAATATTATCATATTATACATCATTGGAAAGGTCTCGGCAAGACCTGTCATGCCATGTGTTTTTTAATAGTATATTGTATGTTTTAACTTTTACAGAGATTATTATAAATACCCCTACACCCGTAGAGGAAATGTTTTTCCCAGGAAGGTTATGTTTTAGGTTAATTTTTTCAAAGTGTATGATAAAACAAGCATTATGTAAAAAAATTATGACGATATGCTTTTAACTCGATTTTTTACGAATTTTTTATATGAGCGAATAAAGCAATATTTCCCCCTACCGTAAGATCGGTCACAATATTATCATATTATACATCATTTGAAAGGTCTCGGCAAGACCTGTCATGCCATGTGGTTTTTAATAGTATATTCTATGTTTTAACTTTTACAGAGATTATTATAAATACCCTACACCGTAGCAGAACATTTTTTCCCAGGAAAGTTATGTTTTAGGTTCATTTTTCAAAGTGTATGATAAAACAAGCATTATGTAAAAAATTATGACGATATGCTTTTAACTCGATTTTTACAATTTTTTTATGAGCGAATAAAGCAATATTTCCCCTAAGCGCAACTTTTATTCCGAAAATGTTTTATTTCCTATTTTCTCTTCATTTCTGAAGAGATTATAGTGTGAGATGTATCTGTATAGAAGATTGTGATATTGTATTTTAAAATTTATTTTCTATGATTTGGTGTAGCTGATGCGGGAGTAATGGGCCTGGCAAGGGAGGGAAGGAAGGATTTGGCGGGAGACTCTGGGCTAAAGTAAACAAAGGCTGTGATTGGCCGAGGTGGGGGCGCGGCTATGAGTCACGAGAATACTCGCCGCTGATTGGGGAGCGCACGGCACGACAATTTTATACGACTTTTACACCCTTCGACAACATGATCCCGCCTTTAACTCCCTGCTCTTGGTACCTTCTGGCTCGCAGATCGGAGAAGTTTTTCGCGCCTTTTTTTACGCATTATCACTCCACTTTGAGGCTTCATATAGGTACCCATATGGTCGTATTTCACTTGACCGACAATTTTATACGACTTTTACACCCTTCGACAACATGATCCCGCCTTTAACTCAATTTTCGTATTTTTGAGGGTTGGTTCCCTCTGGCTCGGGGCGCCTCATATGTTTCCTCCTTTTGCATTAATTTCTAGGTGCCTCCAGAAAATTCGGGCAGAGAGAGTCAAGGGGTGGATCGTGGTTCCTTTTTGGACATCACAGCCTTGGATGGGCATGCTTCTAAGCATGCTTGTCGATCACCCCAGGCTCATAAGGAAATCGAAGTACATTCTGACACATCCGTCATCAGCCGAATGTCATCCCATAATGAGTCACACACAATTAATGGCATGCCTTCTATCAGGGAATCCCTCTGACAACAGGGCATACAGGCAGAAGGTGCGAGTATCATCATGGCATGGAAACCAGGCACACAGAAACAGTATCTTACACACATCAAGAGGTGGACACACTTTTGTCATGGAGGGGACATCAATCCCCTTACTCCCACTGTGACAGACATCATAAATTTTCTGACAGCATCATTTCTCAGAGGTGTGGGGTACAACTCAGTAAACACAGCAAGAGGTGCATTATCATCTTTGGGCATTATAGTAGATGGGTTTCCAGCAGGCAGACATCCTTTAGTAAATAGATTTTTGAGAGGGGTATTCAATTTATGCCCACCAAAACCAAGATATAACAGGATGTGGATGTCCAACCAGTAATTATGCAATTAAGGTCTATGTATCCTCTGACAACTCTCACATTAAAGGAGATTACTCAAAAACTGGTGATGTTAATGGCGCTAACTCAGGCTGCAAGAACCCAAACGCTTCACTTACTCTTGCTAAATGGTATGGAAATGTCCGACTCATCTATCACTGTCCAATTAGGGGACAATATCAAACAGTGTAGGCCTTCTTTTAACATACAAAGTGTGATATTTACAGCCTATACAAAAGATGCAAGCCTCTGTGTATGTAAGACTCTGCGGCACTACATTAATGAAACAGGGCAGCTCAGAATGTACCATCTCAATTCTGATAAGTTATTCATTAGTTTTACAAAGCCTCACAATCATGTTACTAAGGACACCATCGCAAGATGGCTAAGAACTATGTTGGACATGGCAGGTATTGACAACAAACTTTTCACGGCAGGTAGTGTGAGACCAGCATCGGCTTCGAGACCTAAGGCTTTGGCAGTGCCTGTCAGTGCCATTTTGGCAAGAGCGGGTTGGAATCATGAGTTCACATTCACTAGATATTATAACAAGGAAATTGTTAAGAACTCAGATAAATTTCAAGATGCGGTTTTGCATATTGACCAGTAATATATACGTGAATGCTAATGTACTTATCTGTATAATTGAGGATCCAAGCTGGATGGTTTTGTTTTTGATGTACAACATATTTTGATTTCTGGGTTTGGAATATTTTGTTGTATATTACTGGGAGGTGATGGTTGCACAATGGGGTCATGCAGGCATTTTGATATATGTCAATTATTATGCATAATAAATTTTGCGTAACATAATCTGGCCATAGTTTTTATTTTACAAGGCCTGATTCTGGGAATTATGCTTATTTTGACACCCACATGGCTTTAAAACCTCATGTGTTTGCATTACCCAACAGCAGAGGTGATTTGATGAAGTAAAATTTATAAGTATATGAGACTTACTGTAGGTCAGTTGATGTATGCTTGTAATTTTATGAATATCATCTCTGCTGTGGGGGGAGCGTTCACATGCCCTCCTCTTCCTCCCTTGGGGACATAAGGTTACTATGAATATTGAGTCACTATGCAATTCATGTGGGTGATCGTCTCTTTAAAGTCTGGCGAGCGGCTCGGTGTGACAGTATCTCATGTGAACGCTCCCCACGCAGGAGAGGTGATATTCGTAAAATTACAAGCATACATCAACTGGCCTATAGTAAGTCTCGTATACTTATAAATTCAATCAGATGATGTCGCTCCCGAGGCTAAGGGACAGTAGAGATTTCAGCCCTTACTCATCTTCCGCTGAGTGGACAGATGAGGATAAGACGTCGTTGTCTGCACTGTCAGAAGTAGATGTGGAAGGGGCAGCTGTAGCAGGGTTGGCACGTTTCACTGGTTTGAAGAAAGAGGATATAGAGGAAGGGCCAGCTGTAGCAGGGTCAGCAGGTGTGACAGGGACGGCATGTCTGACTGGCTTGAAGAGCAAGTAGATGGAGGACTGTTTGGTTTTTCTTGTTTTTTCATCAAAGATTTCTTGATAAATTTTGACACTTTTCTCTATGTCATGAGCCACTTTGCTACTCCTGGCAGGATTTGGATCACATTCCTTCAGGGTTTCCAGAGTTTTTTCGACACCACCGAGACATTCTCTAAGAGCTTTGATGTCCAGGCCACGCACAGGTTCTTCCTCGTCTCCCTCTCTTTCTGTCTACTGTGATGCTTTGTCTTGCTCTATAAGTTCATCATTTGAGAGAGGTTCAGCATGGCTTTCCAAAAGATCTTGAACATCATCATCATCAACTTCCACGCCAAGTTCATGGTAGATGGGTAGGCCCATCTGTGCCCTTTATCAGTTTCTGCATGGTTCACTGCTGGTAGTAGGCTTTAAATGTTTGCCATGATTATCATGAATATATTTGTGCTCACAATAGACCCTTTAATATTCCATTTATTCATCTAATTAGTAATGCATGTAAGTAATATGTAATGTAGTTAAAAAAAAACGGGGGAAGGGAAAGAGATAACAGGCTCCAAGGGTGGTGAAGTTAAAGTCAGTACTGTGAGTGGTGGGGAGGTGTGGCGTGGATTACATCGTCACCTCTGCTCCCCCTCGCTGGGCCCCCTCGGATGATATGAGTGGATACCGTATCTGTGAATTTTTTTTACCGTATATCGAATCGAGGGTAGCAATTTCCAAATACTGTAACTGTGAATTTACCGGATAAAGAACTACCGGATAACAAGGACTTACTGTACTATGATGCACTCTCGCTTTGTTTACTCTAAATGGAAGCTCAAGTCAGGGGTTAAACTTGTTATAATTGGTTCGTTCAACGAAAATTCGCTTAAAGAGGGGTTTTTTAGGAACGTAACCCTTTCGTTAAGAGGGGGTTACCTGTATTTGAAAGAACCAGTCAGCCAAAGCACTTGAGCAAACTCAGGTTAATATATGACACCTGTGAGAAAGTCCCGTCCTTCGGTTCACAGACCACCATGTCACCACCACCTTTTACTAGTTCCGATCTATTTCCACAGTTACCAGCTCCAGGTATATGCCACATAGACATCAGAGTTACCTATTCTATTATTAAACTCACAAATTTAATTCCACAACAGTTCCCTAGTGCACACACACAGCTCTTGTTGCACATAATTAATTATAAGGCAGTAACCTAAAACATCTACAGTCATAATCATACCAACAAGTCTTAAGGTACTTCCTTATCACATTATTTATTGATTAAATTTGCAGACATAAGGACAAGTCATTAGAACTGAAAGGCAAAGCTGAACATTCAAATGGAGAAAACATGCTCAGAACATGTTGGTGTATATGATTATTTGTTTGCACTACTAAAAGATATTTGTAATTACATATGTCATTATACTGATATTTTTGTTTTTATTTCTAGGAATATGAAGAACAGAAAACGAAGGAGGCAAAATTGGTGAAAGACTTAGACAAGTTTGACATGATTTTACAAGCATTTGAGTATGAAACTGATCAGGACCGAGCAGGAACACTAGAGGAGTTTTTCAAGTCAACTGAAGGAAAATTCACTCACCCAAAGATTATAAAATGGATAGAACAGCTTTATAAAGAGAGAGACGAGAAACTAAAGTCATATTGACAGAGTAGTGGGATAATTATATTTAAAGAGAGACTGTTTCTGGGAGCTTACCTTAAATTAATGAAAAATCTGTAGAATTTTTTATTTATGTTTACCTGGATGAAATTCCTCATAAAATTGAAGGGTCACTTAGAAAAAGTTTATTCATGTATGCATTGATATTCACAAACATTCTTCACACATTAACATATGGAACTTGAGGAGGAGGACTGATCCTTATTAATCACACTGTTTGAGGATCAGATTTATTAATTTTCATGTTATTGTATCATTTGTACATTACTGTACATTGATAACAGATGAATCATAACAAAATACCATAGTAATAGATCCTCAGCACTTGTCTCTTTCACTGTTGTATCTCTGTTTAGTAATAACTATGTTGTCTAACAAGAGCTAGAGGTTCAGATGAGCAATAATCACTGAAAAACAACAGTCCATAGCTTCAGTGACATCACACTGATATTTCCATCCCATCAGTCTACTGTGGTATAGACTTAGGTTATCTCCCAGCCTCTAAAGCCATGCTCTCTGTGTCTTTATGAGTTATGGATCATATGCAAAGATTTCAATCACAGTTTTTTGTACATTTATAGTGAAACCAAAATAACTTGGTACTCAGGTTGTTGGCTGTTCCTCTCACACACTTCTGTCACATTCATAGTCAACAGATCTATGAACACCTCTTTCATTCAAATTGTTATCCTTTGCCTTAATTATTACAAAATTATAAGCTGTTCCATATAGATATGTTTTTTTTTTTTTTTTTTTTTTTTTTAATAGCTTTCAATTTGATGTTGGAACAATGTTGCTGTATATGATACACTTGGCTCTACATATGGGCCATGTGGTACTACCATCTAAAGTGTTCTTGACATGTAAATGCCCCAGACTGAACCTGTTGGCCATGGTCAGGTCTGGTCACTTTGGGATTGAGGTGGCAACAGCAAAGTTAGTCTGCTTCCACTATAGTACATCCACATCTGATGTGGAAGACATTTACTATTATTGTATCTTAAAGGGAGAATAAAAGGAAATGATTCTTTCATGCATATATAGATCAAGGCTGTCTTCCCATAAAAGCTGAGTAACCAAGACAAGGAACATAATTTTCATATTCACTTTCATTCACACCATTCTCTGTCCTTTTGACTACTGTTGAAGAAGAGAAAAGTATTCCTGCCCTTAATTTATAAGGATCATCCCCACAGCTTTGACAGTGGTCCAGAATAAGGCTTCTTCATTTTCACAGCAAGTACCCTGTTAAGGGTATATTTGTAAAAAGTTATTTGATGTCAAAACTGGCCATAAAAAAGGTTGGTGGTAATTTGTTTCATTAAATCCTTAACTAAAGTAGCTTAGTTACTGACTGTATATTTGTTAGTGGTTAAATGTGACAATATTGGAACAAAGAATTTTGCCAAGTTATAGTTAAAGGTATTAACCCCTTCAGCACAGCCCGGAAAAACTCCTTCCGCGGCAGCATACAGCTCGCGCCCCCGCCCGCCTCTGCCCTCCCCCACTATGTTTGCCCCACAAACACATTTACATAATTTGCTCCCACTGTCATTTTCTTTCATATAATCCATGTATGAATACAGAAAACATGTTAATATGAATGTTTTCTCCATGATAAACATACTAAACATAAAAAACATAATGAACATTACAACATGATAAACAACAATGTTCTTGAGCATCTTGGATGGTCCTCTGTTGGCATGCACAACCCCAGTGAGTAAGGTGTCCCTGGTGAGCAGGTACCTACCAAGCCGCAAAATTGTGTACCAGTTGTCTGTCACAACATGTTGCCCCTTGTCCGGCAGGTCACACAAAAGGTGCACTACCACTTGTTCTGACTTGGATAAGTTCATGGAAGCATTGTCAGGTAGGGAGAAACAAGAGTCCTTCCCATAATAAACTTCAAAATTCCATGAGTAGCCAATCCAATTTGTAGCTGAGGGGCACAGAACAAACACCTTGATCCCAAAATGTGAACGTTTTGTCATGATAATTGCTTGAATCCAAGTCTGCCCTTCCACACCAGCAATGCTTCGTCTACAGCAACGTCTTTGCATGGTATGAACAAAGTCTGGCTTCATTGCCGCAGCTGGTTGAGGAAAGGCTCTACTCTGGATTTGGGGCTGTTCTTCTTCACCTTGTCAGGGCTGGCAAACCTTAGGAACTTGAGAAGGCACAGAAATCTTGAACGAGTCATTTTCCCCTTGCAAAAAATCTTATGGCCACCCACCATGAAGTCTTTTGCCCAGTACATGTACATACCGGGCATTTTATTTACCCCTATAACCATCAACAAACTCTCAAACACGTACAAGTCATTACTATTCACAGGCCTCCGTAACAGTCCATTCACCTTACGTTTTTTTGTCACAGTAAAATACTCAGCAGCACTCTTGTTCATCCAATCACAAAGCTTATCTATAATTTCAATGTCAAAAAAATGGCAAAAAGCTTCACGTGGGCAGGCAAACTCTGGCGTGTGACGTCGCCCGACGTCATTGACAACTCAGCATGTCATTGGGCCCCAGGATTGTGGGCGGAGCTTGAGAAAACCCCAGAGCACAATACAGTATCCACAGACCATAAACTAGCCACCCAGCATGCTAAAACGTGTTGTTACCTCAGCCATAAAGATTGCAATGGAAGAGGACGTATGAGCATACATCCCTGTACTGTGTACGGAGTGAGAAAAAACATATGTGTACGTCCTTGTGCTGAAGGGGTTAATAACAGAAAGGATTGGTCTTGTGGGGAAGTTTTCTTTGTGGACTTTTGGGAGTCCATATAATATCCTCAGGGTTGAACCAGATGCAGAAAGCCACTTGTAAGAATTTTCTGGTAATGTCTTTAATTTTCTTCAAAATTCTGTAAAGTTTATCTTCCAAGGACAATATATGTTGAGCCAATCATTAATTATTTTAAATTTAGTTTTGTCATTTAAAATTTCTTCAGTTTTATTAACATATTTAACATTGTGTAATAGGATCACCCCACTTCCATTGTCAGGTCAAGTTACAATAATATTCTTATCATTACTTAACTCTTTTAGGCAGTTAGTTTTGTTTGTCGGGGTTTTTATTTTATAATCCTTGTGGTTGAAGTTCTCATGAGCTAATGACCTAATTTTTTGAAGTTATTTCCACGATACCCTTATCTGAAATCTTATTTTCATCACTGGTGACTGTGTTTCTTAAATTTTCAAAAGGCAAAAAATTATCAATGAATTTTAGGTTTGAGGTTTAGAATACCAAAGTTTAAACAAAGTTTTAACATTTCTTTCTCTTGCTCATTTAGTTGTTTGCTAGAGAAATTAAAGATTACCTTGTTAGCATCAAGGCACTAGGTGCCACATCTGGGATGTGGCACCTAGTGAAGTTATTTTTTTACCATGAGTTTCCTTTATGTTGTCAGTTTTCTTCCTGTTAATGTTATTAATCCTAGAAAGGATGCTGAGAAGCGTTCTGCTAAGGAGAAGAAGCGGACCAAGTCATCTGGCTGTTCCAGTGCGAAGCGTTCTCGCCAGCAGGAGCCGGTTTCCGAGGCCCCTTGGGCCAGCAGGTTTGTCGCTGTTGAGGCTGATCTGGCCGCTATGAAGGCTTCTGTTGGCCAGTTGTCAGTGGTTTTGTTACCCCTTGCCTCCGGTTCCACATTTTCAGGGTTTGCGGACGGCGGAGCGAGTGTGCGTCCGCCCCCCAGGTTGGTGTAGGGGGGACCCAGTTTCTCCCTGGTTTGGCTCCGGGAGTGAGTGGGGGGCAGGCTTCCTCTGTTCCAAGCCCTGCCCCGGAGTTGGTGGTCGTGGGAGTGAGTTTGCATGCGGCCCCGCTCTCTGCCTCGCCGCCAGTAGCGAGTGGCGTGCCTTCTCTCGCTGTTCCTGGCCCTTCCACGGAGTTTTCAGGGCTCGGTGGAGTTAGCGTATGTGCGGCCCCTCTCCATAGTCTGGCCCTGGGAGAGAGTGGGGGTCCAGTCCTCTGCTGTTTTAGGCTCTTCGGCTGACTTTTCTATCTTTGGGTGTGTGAGCTTCAGTGCGGCCCTGCTCCCTACTATGGCCCGAGCAGTGAGTGTGGTGCAGACTCCCGCTGTGTCAGGTGCTTCCAGGGAGTTCTCAGATCTCGGTGGAATGAGCTTGTGTGCAGCCCCGCTCACCGGTGTGGCTTCGGGATTGAGTGGTTTGCAGGCTCACGCGGATCCATTTTCTTCTGTGGCCGGTCCTGGGGTCGGTAGATTGAGTCTACGCACTGCTCCTCTCTCTGGTAAGGCCTCGGGGGTTTGTGGGGAGCCAGCTCCCGCCAGGCCAGTCTCCTCCTTGGACCTTGTTGGTGGCGGAGAAACAGGACTTCATGCAGCACCACTCCCTGGTGGGTTGCCAGGTGATGGCAATTTTGCAGGCTCAGTGGGCGTGTCTTCCATGGGCCTGCCTCATGTTGATTTGCTGCAGGGGTCAATGCCCTCGTAGGTCCGGTCCCGGCCAGTTGATGTAAGCGCGGACCCTGGTGGCACAGTAGTTAGTCAGGCTGCTGCCACGGGCTGGCCTTTGTTTTCTGAAGAGGTGGATGAGGTTTTTGATGACGTTCTCTTGGGGGAGGCTGACACTCCAGATGAGGAAGGTGCGTCCTCCTTTCATGAGCTTATTACCTCAGTGAGAGAGTCCTTGGGTCTCTAATCCAGCTTCTGCCAAGCTCGCCTTGCCCAGGAGGTGGGCTTCAAGGGCGGAGAGGTAGTACACTCCAGAAGATTCCTGTGGGGCTCCTCCTCTCAATGATGAGCTGCTTCATTTGGTGGAGAGTAAAGATCTGTCTGTGAGTCTTCCCTGGTGTATGGTGTATAGTTAGAGGGTATTTTGAGTACTCTAGTTGATATCCCTTCCTGGACAGATCAGGTTCTGGGGGCCCTTGCTGGCCTTTCCAGTGCTGCCTTCCAGAGGGGTTTGGATTGCCTGGGAGCTCTTGCCAGGGCAAATTTAGACATTATATAGCCCTGTGAAATACTGCGTTTGAGGATCATGATGTTACGTAGGCAGGCTGTGGTGAGAAACCTCCCTGATATTTATGGTGATCGAGAGAGACGGCTGTTGGCCCCACCTTTTTGATGGTCAGACTCTTGCAGCAGTGGAGCAGAGGGAGCTTGAGTCCTTGCAATGGTCACTCGTTTCCCAGATTGCTCATGGCTTGGCTTCCTCATCTCGGGGTGTCAGGGCTAAGGCTGGTGGGGCCGTTGGTTCCCGACCCCTTGTGCTAGTTGCGTCTCCTTCAGTTCTACCCCCCTCCTGCTCCTAAGGTGAGCAGTTCCTTTCGCTCTCGAGGAGTCTTCCGTGGCCGCTCAAGGGGCCGTCGGGGCTCTTGCTAGGGACGCTGCAAGTTGGGGCTTGTCTGCAGCGACACTGGCAGGAGTGGGAGAACATCGGGGCCTGCGAGTGGGTGGTCAAGACCCTTCGGTATGGTTACGTTCTCCCCTTCCTCAGGGATCCGCCCCTCTCAGGCACGAATTTGGAGTTTCCGGCGTACAGGGAGGGCTCGGACTGTCATTCAGCCCTGGAAGCCATGGTTTCTGAGATGCTGCTAAACTGGTGGTAGACCCTCAGGCCAGCTTCTATTCTTGCGTCTTCCTTGTGCCCAAGTCCACAGGGGGCTGGAGACCGATTTGCTACCTTTCGGTCTTAAATCGTTTCCTGGTGGTGACCCACTTCCGTGTGGAGACAGTTTCTTCAGTGCTGGAGTCAATGGCCAAGGGCGAATGAATGGTGTCCTTGGACCTGCGGGACGCTTACTATCAGGTTCCTGTCCACCCTCGGTCACGCAAGTACATGCGGTTCGTCTGGCAGGGCAGAGTTTACCAGTTTCGGACTCTGTGCTTCAGCCTTGCCACGGCTCCTCAGGTTTTTACCAAGGTGATGGCTCCCGTGTCAGCTTGGGCCCATCGTCTTGGCATACCCTTTTGTCATTATTTGGACGATTGGCTGATTTCTGGTCCTTCTTGGGCTTCATGCCTCAACAATGTCCGGCCTCTTTTGCTTCTGTGTTCTTGAGTGGGGATTCAGGTCAATTGGGCTAAATCCGATATATCTCCCAGCCAGAGGAAGCAGTTTTTGGGTATGGTTCTCAACACTGTCAGAGCCCGAGTCTTCCCGTCGCCAGATCGGGTCAACTGATTTCAGGCAGTTGCCCGACAGTTTCTGCTAGCCAAGGCTCCACCAGTGTCCCTCTGGAGGTCTTTGCTGGGACATCTTGCGTCTGTAGCACAGTAAGTGCCAGGTGGGCTCCTGTGGATGCGGGCTCTGCAGTAGTGCCTAAAGAGGCATTGGCGGGCTGCTTCCGACCCAGATTGGTGGCGAGTGGCTCCAAGTTGTCAGTGTTTGCAAGACCTGGCTTGGTGGTTGGTTCCAGATCAGCTTCTGAAAGGCGCCCTGTTTGTAGTGCCCCCCCGGAACAAATCCTGTTCTCAGATGCCTCCCAGCTCGGGTGGGGAGCTCACCTGGGAGATTCTCTGGATTCAGGAGTCTGGTCTGTGGAGGAGCTTTTGGCAGTCTTTCAGGCTCTCCAGAGTTTTCAGCAGGCCTTGTCAAGATCGGTGGTGTCTGTGATGTCCGACAACTCAACAGTGGTCGCCTATCTCAGGAGGTCCGGGGACACTCGTTCCAAACCTCTGTCAGCCTTAGCAGGGACAGTTCTCCGGTGGTGTGAAAGCCGGTCCATCTCTCTGCCCTGTTTTCGTTCCAGGACGCCGCAATGTAATTGCGGATGTGCTCAGTCGGGAGTGTGTCAGTTCAGAGTGGATCCCTACATCCCGAAGTTTGCAGGAAAGTCTTCCAGGTGTGGGGGTCTCCTTTCGTAGATCTGTTTGCCACGGCACTGACTCGTCGTCTGCCCCTGTATGTTTCTCCTCTTCTGGATCAGGGAGCCCGGCGACAGGATGCATTCTCTTTTCCATGGGACGGTCTGGATCTGTATGCCTTTCCACCGTTCGCTCTGATCTGCTGTGTTCTGGTGAGAGTTCGCGAGTTGCAGGCTGTGTGTATGACACTAATGATTCCTGTTTGGCCTCAGGGAGACTGGTTTCCCCTGTTGCTGGACTTGCTTGTGGACAGTCCCTGGGTTCTTCCCATGTGGCGGTCTCTCCTTCGACAACCTCACCGTCCCCTCTTCCGCGGTTCTCTGGAAAAGCTCCGTCTTCACGCGTGGTGTGGTGACTCTCCAGCGTCTCTTCCGAGCGGGAGGTTTTTCGTGCAAGGCTGCTAAGTTCATGTCTCGACCAGTCAGGCAGTCCTCCGCCTCAGTTTACCAGGCGAAGTGGAGAGTCTTTTGTGGTTGGTGTAAGTCGTGGGGTTTGGATCTGTGCTCTGCCTCTATAGTGCAGCTGGCAGACTTTTTCATTTTCCTATTTGAGTCAAAGCGCCTGTCAGTGTCAGCAATTAGGGGTTATCGTTGTGTCCTAGCTCCTGTTCTGCGTCAGTCAGGCATAGACCTTTCCACCGATCCAGACCTTTCTTCTCTGTTCCGCTCCTTTGTGGTCTCTTGTCCACCTTGTTTGCCTTGGTTACCTGCCTGGCACCTTTCTCTGGTAATTTGGTCCTTGTTACGTCCTCCTTATGAGCCCTTGCGGACATCCTCACTGAGGGATGTCTCGCTTAAGACCGGGTTTCCTCTGGCACTCGCATCAGCTCGTTGGGTTAGTGGGCTTCACAGGCTGTCGGCTGAGATGTGTCACTCCAAGGGATGGACGTCCATGACCTTTTCCTTTGCCCCTGATATCCTGGCTAAGACTCAGTGTCCAGGCCAGCATTCCTTCAACGAGGTCACTATTCCTGCTCTTCTTGATTTTGTTGGGGAGGATGAGGTAGACGGCCTTTTTTGTCCGGTTTGGGCGGTCCATGAGTATCTTCGCAGGACTAGGGATTGTTGGCCGTCCTTCTCTAGGTTGTTGGTCATAGTTTCAGATCCCAGACGAGCTGTCCACTCTCATACCTTGTCTAAGTGGATTTGTCAGGTGATTCGGAGGGCCTATGTGAGTGTCTCGGATGAGGAATCACGCCTTCTGAATGCACATGAGGTTCGGGCTATTGCGACCAGTGTTCTCTTTAGAAAGGTTAAGAGTCTGGACATGGTCCTCAAGGCTGGTACGTGGAAGAGTATGACCACCTTTGCCTCCTTTTACCAAAGAGATGTTACTCATAGGTATTCAGATACCTTTTCCCTTGTGCCGATAGTTTCAGTGTTGAGGGTTGTTCACTGATGCTGGTTTAGTTTCATTCTGGTTTCTCCTTGTCAGCAACAAGATTTATGGATACGTTTTTTTTTCCGTTTTTGGGTATTTTGGAGATCGTGTCTGCTATCTTCGGGGTTCTGTTACACCCTCCCACCTATACTTGGGAATCTGGCATATGTAATTACATATGGATAATTAGTATATGTAGCAACAAAATAGTTTCTAAAGTAAAAATTTTTTTTGTGAATATTCTTACTCATATGTAATTACATAGTAAGAGGTTTCCTTCCTCCCCCCCTGTCTGTGTTTCTGTCAATTTTGGCAGAAAGGATCTGAGATATGGTTG
Organism: Portunus trituberculatus; assembly: GCF_017591435.1. Lineage (NCBI taxonomy): Eukaryota > Metazoa > Arthropoda > Malacostraca > Decapoda > Portunidae > Portunus > Portunus trituberculatus. Next base: position 5,268,550 of record NC_059295.1, read on the forward strand.
GCCAGCTTGGCTGGTGGTTCTCGGTGCGCATGCACACGGAGGTGACGTGGAATTTCTATAGGCACGATCTCTATATATAGAGGTGCTGGTTGATTTTCTGTGCTGAGTGTGTGGAATAATGGCATATAGGCATATGTAATTACATATGGGTAAGTATATTCACAAAAAAAGTTTCTACTTAAAAAAAAAAACTATTGTTTATCAATAGTAATGAGAGATAATGATGCATGATAAGTGGATGTATCCAAGATCCAATTACAGAAACTGGTATATGTAGGCAGGCACGTGCACGCACAGATCCAAAAGGGTGCTTCAGCCCCTGCCCTTTTTTGCCCTCGTCAAACAAAGTGCCCTTTTAAGCCCACATTTTTTCAAATGAATTATAAAGTTCCTGTTGCACATAGACTGCCCTGTCTAGTTGAAAGATGTCAGGATAGAATAGAATTAAAATAAATATTATGTTGCAGAGATGCCCTTTACTATTCGCGGTTCTACATGTGTCCTTCCACTAACAGCATAGCTGTGTGCAGCACACCTATATTTCTTTGATTGGCAAGCACTAGCTGTCACTGACACATGATCCTCTCAACTCTGTCCTACAGTTAGCCAACTTCCAGCACAACATTTACTTCAGATAGGTGAGGTATTTGCCCCAATACAGCAGTAGTGGTGTGTGGTCAGCCGTGATCTGCTGTGATCTGCCACCTCCAGGTCTTCCTTGTATACACAAATATGTATTAAAGAAAGAATAGTATGTTACACTAACATTGTGATTTTAAAGCCTCACCTGTGAAACTTTTATTGAACATCATTAGCGATGACTGGTCCTCTCTTTGTCTTCCTGCACGCTGTGTGTGAGCAGCGAGTGTCTGCGTGTCAAACAACAGAGGGGCAGGGGTGAAGACAGGGGAGGATGGGGTGCAGGAGGGTGGTCAGAGCAGGGCTATAAATAGTGATGATGAGTAAATTTACTCTGATCAGATTACTGTGAATTTTATTTTATATTGGTTAATTTATTTTTTGGTCTTAGTTTTATTTATAGCCTATTATTTAGGGGTTTAAGTTAATATTCTGTTCAACTTGCACTTCACAAAATACTTTAAGAATAAAAAAGTTGGATGTTTTCCATTCTTTAAGCACCGGTTCAGGGCATCATTTAAGCACTGGCACCATAACATGTCACTGTTACAGCTAGCTTTGTACTTCTTAGGGCATCTTTTTATTTTTTTATGTAGTCTTCAAAATACACAAACAGAGTAAAATAAAACAGGATCAGTCTGCCATAAAAAAAAAGCACAAGTTTTATCAAATCAACTTTAAAAAATAATCCTCTACATTTGTCACATAATATGGAGGATTATTTTATTTATTTTTAAGTAAATTTTTATAAAACTTATGTTTTTTTTTATGACAGACTGATCCTGTTTTGTTATATTCTGTTTGTATGTTTTGAAGACTTTACACACACATAGATATGGAGACGGGGCCACACGAGCATAAAACCCAGGCCCTGTAAAACTACAACTAGGTAAATACACCAGACATGGTCGAGGAAGGACGCACTGGCGCCGTTCTGACAATTAACTAAGATCATCACTACCTGTTGTACAGTATTTACAGTGGCCTGGGCAAGTAGTGTGGACTTGTTTTTCATGAAATCAATTATTAAGGAATGATGAGTAAAAAAGAGATTCCATCAAAATGCAGACATGAGACTAGGGAAAGAATGAAATATGATGATGACTATGTTGGTGAGGGAGACAGCGCATTCGAAGGTTTCGATACGGCGAATACTTCACTACTTAAGAGAGTGTTGACTATTGAACGTAAACTAGATAAATTATTGATAAAGGAGAGTATGGAAATGAAAGAGAATGAAGAACAGGAAAAAGAGTTTATAAAACTGAGAGAAAAGATAAAAAAAAGTGGGAGAAAATGAAGCTAGGCTAAGAGCGGAACACAAAGAACTGAAAAAGCAAGTAGCTAACTACAAGAAGCAGATGGAAGAAGGACTCGGTAAAGCCGAGAAAGAAAAAGAGAAGCTGAAAGATCTAGTAAACAAGGAAGAGGAAAGAGTACAGAACGTGATTAAAAAAGAAGTACAAGCATGGAGAGTCCAAGATAAGAAAGATAAGGCTGATTTTCAGGAGGTGATTCAAGAACAACTTAAAGAAAAAGAAGAAAATATGACAAGCAAAATGATAGGAGTCCTCAAGCCAAAAGAAAATCTAGTTATAGAAATTGCAGAAAAAAGAAGAGTGTAGTCGTATTTGGAATAAAAGAAAAAAAATATAAAATTAGACCAAAAAGAGAAAAAGAAGAAATTAAATCAGTCAAAGACCTACTGAAGAATCTAAACGACGAAGATAGGCAGAACTTGGAAGAGGAAGTAGAAGAAATAAACAGAATGGGACCATATCAAGAAAGAAAAACGAGACCAATTAAAATATTACTAAAATCACAAACAGCAACAGAAGAAATATTATATAGAATAACAAAACTTAGAGAAACAGAAGGCTGCAAGGATATCTATATAAAGAAAAATAGAAATGAGAAAGAAAGGAAGAGATACAATGAACTGGCAGCAGCAGTAAGAGAAAAGAATAATAAAAGGTCAGAAGAGGAGAAGAAGGCATTTTTTTGGAGAATTTTAGGAGACAGGATAAGGAAATGGTATATAAACGAGAAGGAAGAGAAAAAAGTGGAACAAGTTTAACTAAGAATGATAAAGGCAAAAGACTAAAAATGATGTATACGAACATAGACAGGGTTTTATCAAGTAAACTAGAATTAAGTGATTACATAAAAAAAGAAAATCCAGATATTATATGCCTGGCTGAAACAAAACTAAATAAGGCAATAAAGATAGACTTGGATAATAGGTATAATGTATGGAGAAGAGACAGAGGGGGTAAAGGAGGAGGAGGAGTCATGATTATGTTAAGGAAGGAGATGGTGATAAACCAAGTGGAATGTGGGGAAGGAAAAGCAGAAGTATTGTATGTTAAGATACATATTAATAAAAAAGAGTTAACAATCATTGTAACATATGTGCCACCAAAAACAAATTCATGGACCAATCAAGAATATAAAGACATGATAGATGACACAATAAGGAGTCTAACGAGAATCGTTAAAGAAAGGAGAAAAGTGATATTAGTAGGAGATTTCAACTGTAAAGAAGTGGACTGGGAAAATTATGAAAGGGGTATTGGGGAAGAAGCCTGGGGAGAAAGATTCCTGAAACTAATGATAGACAATATGATGGATGAGAGAGTAAAGGAATGCACAAGATTCAGAGGAAAAGACGAGCCAGCGAGATTGGACCTAGTTTTTACAAGGGGTATACAAATGAATGATGATATAAGATATAAGTGCCCATTGGGAAAGAGTGACCATGTAATATTAGAAATGGATATAGAAGAGGGAAAGGAAGATAGAGACGATTCATACAAAGGAGACCAATTAAATTACAGAAAGGCTGATATTGAGAATCTCAAGAACTATTTTAAAAACGTAAACTGGGAGGAGATGGAAAACTCAGAAACGATGCAAGAGAAGTATAACTTATTTTTGTAAATATACAAAACAGGAGTCAGGGAATATGTCCCGAAAAATAGACCTAAAGAAGAAGGAAAGAAAGATTAGTTTAATGCAAGGTGTGCTAGGGCAAAGGAGAAAAGAGATGGAGCATGGAAAAGGTGGAGAAATAGAAATCCAGTAAATAAGGAAAACATGAAGGCAGCGAGAAATGAATATGTTAAGGTGAGGAAGGAAGAGGAAAAGAACTTTGAAAAGGACATTGTTGAAAAATGATTGATTGATTGATTGATACATTTATTGTTGAATTAATAAATAATTACAACAAAGGAGGAGGATGGGCCTTGCCAACCACCCCCTGGGCAAAGACTTAAGGTTAAAGTATCACAAAAATAACTGGACAGTATACACAACAAGAATACAAGTATTTCAATAAATAAATACACATTGCACACCTTATTGCCTAAGACATCCTACAGTCTGGGAGCAAACTGAGGATATTCCCTGAGTATATCCCTGAGGGTGGCAGAGTCTAGGAGATGGTCAATGAGGCTGTACAAGCCATGCTGACCTTGTGGCCTAAATTTAGCAATGAGAGGACATTCCATGATATAGTGACGCAGAGTGTGTTCCCTTGGAGTAGCACACAGCACACACCAGGAGAAGCACTGACTTCCCAAAAGTATTTGTAGCCTAATCTGAGCCTCATTGCCACCCTGTCTTGTGGTGCAGTGTGTCTCCCGTAGGTGTAAGCACAGCTATGGGAGACACGTGCATAGTGAAGACTAGTGCTACTGCCCCTATGGCAACAAAGCTCCAACTGATCACTAATGCTACTTTGTACAAAGTCCTTAATGCTACTCTTAACATAACCCAGAGTGTACTCAGTGCCAGGGTCCACTGTTGAAAAATGTAAGGAGCAACCAAAATTGTTTTGCAGATTCATAAATGGAAAAATTTTGCAAAAAAAAAAAAAAACAATAGAAAGGTAAAAGGAGAGAATGGGATGGTGGAAGACCCAAAAAATATGGCAGAACTATTAGATAATAAATTCCAGGAGGTCTTTACTAAGGAATCCAAATTTGAAAGGCCACAGGGTAATAGAGAGACTGTCCATATGAAAGATATTAAAGTAACCAAGCTTGAAATAAAAGAGTTAATGAAGGAACAGGATGAAGAGAAGGCAATGGGACTGGATGAAGTCTCAGGTAGAATACTGAAAGAATGTAGGGAAGAACTAGCAAGTCCTATATACAACATCATAAAATGCTTAATAGAAAATGGAACAGTACCAGTAGAATGGAAAAGAGCTGAGGTGGTTCCCATATATAAGAGCGGAAGGAAGGAAGAATCTTTAAATTACAGACCGGTATCACTAACTAGTGTAATATGCAAGATGTGTGAAAGAATAATAAAGAAACAATGGATCGAATTCCTTGAAGACAACAAATTAATATCAAATAGCCAATTTGGTTTTAGAAAAAGACGATCTTGTGTAACTAATTTATTGAGTTTCTATTCTAGAATAGTTGATAGAGTACAAGAGAGAGAGGGATGGGTTGACTGTATTTATTTGGATTTAGAAAAAGCCGCTTGATAAAGTGCCACATGCAAGATTACTATGGAAGTTAGAGGAGAAGGGTGGCTTAAAAGGAAGCACATTGAGATGGATAGAAAATTATTTGAGGGGGAGAGAAATAAGGACGGTAGTTAAAGATATGAAGTCCAAGTGGAGAGCAGTAGAAAGCGGAGTGCCACAGGGGTCAGTATTGGCACCAATACTTTTCCTCATTTATATAAATGACATGCCAGAAGGAGTGAACAGCTACATAAATCTGTTTGCAGATGATACGAAACTGTGCAGAGTTATAAAGCAAAAAGAGGATTGTAAAATACTGATAGAAGACCTAAATAAGATCTGGGAATGGAGTAAAAAATGGGAAATGGAATTCAATGTGAACAAAAGCCATGTCATGGAAATAGGAAAGAGTGAAAAATGACCCGTGGGAATCTATAAAATGGGAGATGGAGTAGAACTGGAGAAAGTAGAAAAGGAAAAGGACTTAGGAGTGACGATGGAAGAAAACAATCAACCGGTAAGCCATATTGATAGAATTTTTAGAGAAACATATAATTTGCTAAGGAATATTGGAGTAGCATTTCACTACATGGACAAAGAAATGATGAAGAAATTGATAAGTACTATAATAAGACCCAGATTGGAATATGCAAGAGTAGTGTGGACCCCTCATAAAAAGAAACACATAAGGAAGTTGGAGAGACTACAAAAAGTGGCTACAAGAATGGTTCCAGAATTTGAAGGGATGACATATGAAGAGAGACTAAAGGCTATGGATCTACCAACCCCAGAACAAAGAAGGGAGAGAGGAGATCTGATACAAGTTTATAAATTGATCAATGGCATGGATCAAGTGGATAATGAGAAACTGATCCTGAGAGAAGAATATGACATTCGAAACAAGATCGCATAGTAAAAAGCTGAGAAAAGGAAGATGTCTGAGAGATGTTAAAAAATATAGTTTCCCGCAAAGATGTATTGAGACGTGGAACAGTTTAAATGAAGAAGTAGTGTCTGCAACGAGTGTGCATACTTTTAAAGTAAAATTGGATAAGTGTAGATATGGAGACAGGGCCACACGAGCATAAAGCCCAGACCCTGTAAAACTACAACTAGGTAAATACACACACACACACACACAAGATCACATAGTAAGAAACTGAGGAAGGGAAGATGTCTGAGAGATGTTAAAAAATATAGTTTCCCGCAAAGATATGTTGAGACTTGGAACAGTTTGAGTGAGGAAGTGGTGTCAGCAACGAGTGTGCATAGTTTTAAAGAGAAATTGGATAAGTGTAGATATGGAGACGGGGCCACACGAGCATAAAGTCCTGTAAAACTACAACTAGGTAAATACACACACTCAAAAAAAAAAAAAAAAAAAAAAAAAAAAACTAGCTGTAGGAATAAACAATGTTCACACAGTGTTATTTTCTTTGATAATAAATTGCCTGAAAATATGTCAGAGTTTTGCTGCTTTTAATAATTGCAGATGAATTGCATGTCTACCATAGGGAGGCAGTGGTATAGTGGATAAGGTGGTGAGCATGGGATCAGGCAGACGTCCACGTGTAGATTTTAATCCCACCACATGCCGTCTTGAAACTACGTCATTTATTGAGTGCTTTAGAATTAACTACATGTCACCATGGAACTCAGGTTCTAGGTGGAGGTGTAATTGCCTTTCACCAAAGATGCGCTTGAGTAGTGATATGGGCCCTAACATGGGTACCACTATAAGTAAAATTGCCTGCGCCACTAATGGGTGGAAGCTGAACAGTGCTTCTCATACTCTTCAAGTAGATCTACAGGCACTATATGCAATAAAAAAAATAGATAAAAAAAACAGTACTAAATGTGAATAATCTCATATCAAGTGATATTATAGTATAAAGTTGAGATAATTAGACTTGGTGGACTTGGTCCTTGACTAAAGGCTCATTCACCACCAGATCAGATTGTAAATGAAAACCAGTCAACATAATCTGATTGTAATGTTCAAAACCATATTATAATAAATAAATGCCCAAATTTTTTTTAGCTCGTGTGCTTTGTGCGTTCGCATGAAGTTGAACTACCCTTATAATACTCTGAGCCCCTGCCCCTCTACAACTCTGTGCACATCCCTGTATGTAGGGGCAGAATATCCAACATGAAATGCAAGTTGCAGAATGCACCTTGATACAAGCGACCCAGATTCCATTGAGCAGCTGGTGGTGGTGGCAGGCAAGAGAGGAGACTGCACACGCTGCTAGATTGCTCCACGCTGCTCCACTGCTCCATGCTGGTGGAAGAGATTGCGCTTTCCTTCAGGTCACCTGTGGAAGAGGTCTCCTCATGGGACCGGGCCATGGAAAGAGCTCCATGGGCACAGGAACCAGCTGCCAGCTGGTTAACACAATTGTACCTTCAAATGAAAAAAGAGAATACTAAAAATATATACAATTAAATAAATATAAAAGAGGATGCACAGTCTTTTGAGTGTGAAGCCTTACTTCTATTATATTTATGCAAGTGTCAATCCAAAAATATAATTCTTGTCATATATAGGTTGTTGTATAATGAGTTTAAGCGATGGTGTCAGTGCATATAGTAAGAATGAACTCAAATGAGTAATGACAAGTGAAAGAAACAAGGGATTGCATGGTTGACTAGTTATGTTGCATATGCTATTCATGGAAAGATATTGAATTAAGTGGAAATAATCAATAAAAAAAAACAAGATATTAAGATTAATATAGGAAGTAGACTTAAATCTGAAAGGTGTGAGATGATGGTCAATTGATTACATTATAAATACAAATGACTTTGGCATGTAACTGGCCAAGTGTGCTGAGAGGCAGGAGGTCAATGCTTCAAGCAGGACTGTTGGAATGTAATGAGGTATTAATGCATGAAAAGTAGATGTATCCAAGATCAATTACAGAAGCCAGTGCTGTTATTTTGGTGACCCAGGTGGTAGCACAGAAACACAGTCACATAGGTGCCGATATATACTGAGACAAGCTGGTGGAAAGTACAGGGTGAGCACTGAGGACTGCTTAGGCTGAACTATGGTCTGACCATTTTATGAAGATCACTTAGGCATTGGCTTTTTTGGAGATTTTCCGGCCTGCGGCGCTGTCACACTTGTACCAATATGCACCTCAAGTCAGGTAGTTAATGCTTATTAGCTGAATGGTGTAGTACATATACATTGTGATGCTCTAAAAATGCAAGGTAGAGTAATTAGTTTATTTTTTAATATATTTTGCATTGTTTTTGCGAACACAACAATATTTGATAACGTTTCCTCTGAGTGTTGTCACATCCCTCTGGGTGACCAAGTGAGGTCACAGGTCAAAGTGACCGTGTTAATCCATGGGTCACTTCCTCTCCCGCTACCACCCAAGATGAGAGAGAGACAGAGAGAGTGAGGCGTGTGGAGATAGAGAGAGACTGACTGACAGGCAGATTCTTTTCTCAAATTTTAGGAATTTATAAGTAAGTATAGATCTCCAATGGAAATATATTTGCATGAAAAGTAAATTCTATATGGAGAGAGAGAGAGAGAGAGAGAGAGGTGGTTTGTGGGAAGCAAGGTTCTCATTGATACATAGGCTCTAATTCCTTAATTAGCCCAGCACAAGGTTTGGCAGTGCCGCGGGCCGGGAAATCCCCGAAAAAGCCAACACCCAAGTGATCTTCATAAAGTGGTCAGACAATAATTACACTGGTGAAGGTAGCTGCCCTAGACGACTCAGGTTTGCTCAGTCAGGCCTGATTCATGTGTCTTGTTCATTCATTGAAGCATACAAATTAACCTACCAATAATACACAATCACTTAACCACACACCTCCCTGAGACATTTGAATGCTACCCATTCTTAATGGGTAGCATTCAAACACAACAATATCTAACAACTATAACTATGTTCTCAGTTGTAGGTGCTGGAGTCCCATCACACTTGCAGACATTGCTGGTGGTACTTTATCATTGTGGGTGTTCACTGGCATCAGTGGTAGATGGAGGCGAAGGAACATTCTATTCCACCAAAGGAGACAGCCACTGCCCATCTAAACTTGATAGTCCCTCCATCGTCCAAAACTGACAATCACACCCACATGATTCCATCGACCATCAACGTGATTCTGAATATCCACATATCTTTCAAGGTGTAATCTTGGCAGTTGTTTAGCTGATGAGTCATGGCATGCCTTGGCTTTTTCCCTCAAGCGCTCTGCTTTCATGTCACCTTTGTTCACAGCCTCTTGCCACTGAGGGTGAATGAGCGATTTTCCGTTACAGACATTTAAGTATATATTGAAGCTGAGTTTTCAAAGCTATGTTACATACCCACATGTCAAAAGCATGCCCAACACCAAAGCCATCATGTTACAGCAGAGCAGGGAAACTAAAACATATACAAACTTTTATTGTTCCACATGTCAAAAACATGCCAACACCAAAGCCATTATGTAACAACAGACCAGGGAAACTAAAACATATACCAACCTATATTGTTGTGGAGGTAGAGCACTTCAAGAAACGGAACGCATTTAAATAAGTGATGGAGGCTCTTCTATTGTGTCCATTCTTTTAAGTAAATGCTATCAGAGAGGGAAATAAAATTGAGCAGATAATTTTACTTCTGTCCCCCTTTCCGATGAAAAATATCAAGAAAATTGACAAAGTTAATAAATAAGAAAAATACAATAAGCAATCAAGTAAAAAAACAATGTAAAATCTTTAAGTTTTCTATTTTTTTCCAATTTTCTTTTTCTCTGGCTCTGTTTTCCATTTTAATAAATAAAAAATCTTAACATTACATATATGAGATGTATGGTACTGATTTATATAGTCATATATTTATGATGCAGGGGCATCATAAGTATATGACTATATAAATGAAACACTAAATTTTGGGAAACTTTATTGTCTAACATGGCTTTATCCATTAAAGATCTTACAATTGACTCAACTTCTTTAAAATGTTGTACACAAGGATCTGATGGAATTGACAGTCTCCCAAATAGAGACTCAGAGTTATTCTCTACTTTTAAAATAGCAAAACATTTTATGATTAGTTAGATCCTGTTTAGTATCTAGCAAATGCTCCCTGAACAATCATGTATTTTCAAAAATTTCTTGCAAGTCATCTCTACCTCTGGCAAGTCATGCACAAAGGAGTCCTTCATGTCAAAGTCTAAATCTAAAGAGGATGAAGGGAAATCTGAATTCAAATTTGAGTTTACGTCTTAAAAATGTGATTCATCTATTTCACAATTACCAGAAAAAGAAGCCTGAAAGAGATAATTATTTATGACTGATTTTAGAGCTTTCATGAAATTATATGCACTTGGATGATCACAATTTCCAAATTTAAGCCTCAATTTGCCTAATAAGTTTTCCAGACAGTCCTGGTTCAATCTGTGTGAGAAAGTATTTCATTTCATAACCCTGGAGATCTTGCCACAGAGCTTGAAGTGATGCCAAGTTGATGAGCCAACCACTGATACACTGAATGTGTAAATGAGGTGGCACATAAACTTCAAATTATTTTATGTATTTAGTAATTTCCTCAATGGATTCCATATGACTAGGATTTTGCAGTGTTTCCACCAAGAACCTTTTTTAAATGACGGGGCCAAATACTAATAAAACAATCAAACAGTTTATCTGTTTGCTGTACAAATTCTGTTGCATAGACAGCTTGTTGTGGCAGTAAGCAAGCAGTGGAATGCATGTAAATGCCTGCTGCCACAGTGCCACTCATCACCTGGGAAGGAAGATTGACCTGCATCTTTGAAAAGCCTTCTTCATACATGTGATGTTTAGTCAATTTTGGAGTAAGTCTAATTTTTAAAGCATAATCTTTAAAAAAAAACTGCTTGATATAATCCCAAGGTACTATATTACCCCCAACCCTTAAATTGTATTTCAGGAGAGTGTTTCTTAGGCTTTTCAAAAGATGGGGAAAATAAAAAAAAAAAAAACCTCACCATTAACTAGGAAAGAAGGATTTCTTGCGTCATAGCAAGAGTCTGAAACAAGGAACGGTGCACATCTTGGTTATATACGGTGAACATTACTTTCATCCCTGATTCCTGAACTTTCTTATAGAAGCTTCACGTAATTTCCTAATTTTAAAAGTACTAATCCCTCCTGAATAAAAAAAGTATCCCAAAACTATTTTCCTTTTCTTAAAAAGCTCCTTAACTATAAAAAGAAGTGCATGGTTTGCCAGTTTCAGACTCTTGCCATGTTCTGCAAAATCCTCCCATCCAATAATAGAGTAAGAGGCCTTGTCAAAGTGGAGGGACTCTGATACTCATTGCATCAAACACAATGCCACAAAAAGTCTCTTCTTTTGGCAAACTCTCTGCCGCCTTCTTCAGGACTGCCAGAGTAGGTCACTCCAGCTAGTGCTTAGAGGAATTTTACGAAGCCATGAATGTAAAAGTTGAAGGAGAATTAAGATTGAAAATTGACTGAATAAATCTATAAGCTTTAAGACTCAAATGGTACATGGCTAAAGTAAACCTCCTCCCTTCCACCCCATACTAGATGCCTACCTTACTTTTTACAGCATGCATAATCTGCCCTGCAAATAATGCCTTCACTGTTCCACACAGATAGTTTGACACACATTAATCAATTGTTGTGGTGTTTGCACCAGGTTCCTTATAATTTTGTTGATTTTGTCCCACAGCCTATAGACTTGATTGTATGTAAACTTGATTGCTTTTCCCACTAGACAAATGTTGAATTACTAAAAGGTTTATCATTATCTACAGTAATCACAGATAATACTTCAAGCTGGACTAAGGCGATAAGTAGAGTACCACAAAGACCTGTATTACCACCCATTATGTTTGCTCATGATACAAAGTTGCTAAAGTTACAAAGAGCCAAGAGGATTGTAAAGAGCTACAGAGAGATTCAGATAAAATTTATGCTTGCAGCCTAAAGTGGAAATTCTTATTTAATCCTAACACATGCCATGTGATGAAAATAGGAAAAAGTACAAGGAGACCTACATGGAACTATAAAATGGGTGAATATACAATAATGAAAAGTGATAAAAAAAAAGGATTTGTGAGTGATTATCTATGACACACTGTCACCAAAGAAACATATGTGAGAAATTTGGCTTCACATATAGGATGTTAGGTATCTTTTGAGTGGCTTTTACCTACATGGACATGAATATGATGAAAAATAATTACAACCATGATACACTCCAATCTGGAGTATGCTGCAGTTGTATGGTCTCCACACAAAAAGAATATAAGGAAACTGGAAAGACTAGAGGACAGCAAGAGGGCTGTAGCCAGGACTTATATTCTGGGAGGTGGGGGCTATCCATGCTTTAGGGAGGTTTACAAGAATGGATCCTGACAGAACTGGTGGAGGGCCTTAGTGAAGGTGGCCAGCACAGTGTGCCCAAAATGCTGGTGGGGTCTGGGAATTTAAAAGAATTTGTAACCATATGGAGAGGGGAATCTTTGAGGCCCTTGAAATGATCACAGGAAGAAATGTTAAATTCTACAGTGCAAATTATGATGAGGAAAGATATCACTATTTCTTGAAAAGGTAAAAAAAAAAATCAATTAAAGAGTTCATTACTGAGAAATAATGTAGAAAAATAATTTTGAGTGTGTTACATATTTATTGCTGCACTTTGCTGCAACTAGAAAAAAATCATATTTAATTAAACATTAGCTAGATCATGGATGTTGGAACATCATAAACATTTTTTCTTTTAAGTTCTTCAGTGTATATATAATACTTTTGAGTGAAAATAAATTTTGGGGCTAGGCCCCCTCATAGCTCCCATGGCTATAGCCCTGAACAGCAATGAAGATGATTCTAGAATTGAAGGAAAAGACTTATGAAGAGCAACTAGAAGAAATCAGACATTGGAAGAGAGAAGAGAAAGGATACGTAATAACATTGTAGAAATTTGGAAAAAGGTAGAGGCAAGTTTTGGAGATGCCTATAAATGAGGAAATAAGATGTACAAGAGGATACACAAAAATGATTAAGAAGAGTAAATGTGTTAGTGATGTCAAGAAATATAGTTTCCTGTATTGAAGCATTGATCTCTGATATAACATGAGTGAGGAGATGGTCACAGATTTTAGTGTGAGCAAACTTAAAGAAATTGGATAACTGCAGATATGGAGACAAGACAAATATAATTTGTAATTGAAGCTTTCATCAAAATCTTTGATGCTGCAATAAATGTATGGCTACTTTAAGAATATATACATACATACAGTCACTCTACCCACTTTACTAATATTTCACATCCTCTGCTGTAGGTGACAAAGCAACCTTATCCTTCCTACACATCACAAAAAAAAATACTTTCACTTTCTGTGTCTTAGCAAATATAGTCACCAATTTTTTTGCAAGTCTCATTCATAGCCTGAGGGGCCTAGTGCTCACCACTTGTGGAACATTCTGTAACATTCATGGACATTAATTATCATGTAATATTACTCCTCACATTGTCTTGGTAGTCAGCTCTCACAACACAATAACTTAGGTTAACTTAGTCTCAATCCAACAGCAGCTTTGCATTAACTACCAAACTATTGACTGATGTATGAATTATATGAACACATCTACAAAGGAATGATTTAACAGATTCAGTAAAAGGTCTACAATATAAACAACTGGTAAGAAATCAATATATGAAGCACAGATATAGGTACACTTTGCTTGATGAAAGAGATTGTTGAAATAAATGATCACTTAAATTCCCAGGCTATACTTGCAATAATGTTTTAGAAGTCAGATAAAAAAAAAAAAAAACTATAATGGAGCAATAAAAAAAATAAAATGCTGACATTATAGAAAAACAGGATATGATGTGGTGTAAAAATGTGTCCTTAGTCATTTCTTTACATATAAAAGCTTGCTTCCTATAGATGGAGTGGTGCCTCAAAGGTATTACAACAGTGTGTGCTACTTGCACTGCTTATTACCTCCAGCAAGACTTGCAGGTGGCAAGGAGTGCTGCCTGGCACCAGTAGTGAGGGTGAGCATTCATGCTCCATGTTGGCACCATTTGTCATAACAGTCGTAATATTACATTAACAGCATGCCAATAATTATAATCTTCTCTCTTATGTAGTGGAGATTAGTACAGTATATGCAAATGACATACTAAAAATGTTATGAAATAACTCAAACAATTTCTTATATATGACTAAAAAGGGAATTTACCACAAATTAAACATTCTTCAAAATAACACCCCATTATTGGATATTGCCTTTCTGTCATTAAGAGTTAATGAATTATCACACTATCATACATCCATCACTATTGTATGTTCCATGAAGAAACACCTCATACACTTTCTGGTGTGATCACTGATTGGTGACAATTCTTGAGAGAAGGCCAGGCTCCATTCAAGTATACCTGTCATATCTTGCTTACCCCCACTAAGCTCAGCAACAGTAGAGATTTTCTCCCTAAGGTGTGCAGCTTTGATGGAAGACTCTTCATGGATATTGCCAAAATTTCAATCATATACTGAAAGAAAAATAGTATTAAGCAATATGAACAGTTATTTCCCCATTGACAAGTGCTAACTGGCTAACTATTTGCTACCCTAACACAATTCACTAAATTATTGTAGTACTTATACACACAAAGTTATGATGTCTACAATAAGACATGCTATGGCTGTGTCTAAAGAACACACTCAATTTTCTAAAACACTTGTAGTGAAATAATGTAAAAACTAATTCTTTACTCACTGATTGATTCTTTTTTTTCTTTTTCATGTAGGGGAAAAGGCCAGCCAAGGGCATAAAAACAAAGATTAAAGAAAAAAGGCCCACTTGAGTGCTGGCTCTCTAAAAAGTGGAAAAGCGTTAGCCAAAATTAGGGAGCAAATGCCTCGATACCTCCCTCTTAAAAGAAGACAAGTCGTAGGAAGTCGGAAATACAGATGCAGGGAGGGAGTTCCAGAGTTTACCAGTGAAAGGGATGAATGATTGAGAGTACTGGTTAACTCTTGCATTACAGAGTTGGACAGAACAGAGATGAGAGGAAGAAGAAAGCCTTGTGCAGTGAGGCCATAGGAGGAGGGGAGGCATGCAGTTAGCAAGATCAGTAGAACAGTTAGCATGGAAATAGCGATAAAAGATAGAAAGAGATGCAACATTTCGGCAGTGAGAAAGAAGCTGAAGACAGTTAGTCAGAGGAGAGAAGTTGATGAGACAAAAAAATTTTGATTCCACCCTATCTAGTAAAACTGTGTAACTGGAACCCCCCAAACATGCGAAGAATACTCCATATACGGACAGATAAGACCCGTGGAAGAGGGAGACAGTTGAGTGTCAGTGAAGAAGAGGGGATAGTTGTCTGGAAGGTTGTGTCGAGTTGATAGATAGAGGAATTGAGTTTTTGAGGCATTGAAAACTACTAGATTTTCTCTGCCCCAATTGAAAATCTTAGACAGATCGGAAGTCAGGCATTCTGTGGTGTCCCTGCATGATCTGTTCACTTCATGAAGGACTGGTCGTCTCTGAAAGGAAGTGGAAAGATGTAAGGTGGTATCATCAGCGTAGAAGTGGATAGGACAAGAAGTTTGGTTAAGAAGGTCATTAATGAATAATAGAGAGTGGGTGACAGGACAGAACACTGAGGAACTCCACTATTGATAGATTTAGGAGAAGAACAGTGGCCGTCTGCCACAGCAGCAATAGAACTGTCAGAAAGGAAACTTGAGATAAAGTTGCAGAGAGAAGGATAGAAGCCGTAGGAGGGCAGTTTGGAAATCAAAGGTTTATGCCAGACTCTATCAAAAGCTTTTGATATGTCTAATGCTACAGCAAAAGTTTCACCAAAATCTCTAAAAGAGGATGACCAAGACTCAGTAAGGAAAGCCAGAAGATCACCAGTAGAGCGACCTTGACGGAAGCCATACTGCCGATCAGACAGAAGATTGTGAAGTGACAGACGTTTGAAAATCTTCCTATTCAGGATAGATTAAAAGACTTTAAACTAGCAAGAGATTAAAGCTATAGGACGGTAGTTTGAAGGGTTAGAACGGTCACCCTTTTTATGAACAGGCTGAATGTAGGCAAACTTCCAGCAGGAAGGAAAGGTAGAAGTCGATAGACAAAGTTGGAAGAGTTTGGCCATGCAAGGTGCAAGCATGGAAGCACAGTTTTTGAAAACAATAGGAGGGACCCCATCAGGACCATAAGCCTTCCGAGGGTTTAGGCCAGCGAGGGCATGGAAAACATTGTTACGAAGAATTTTAATTGTAGACATGAAATAGTCAGAGGGAAGAGGAGAGGGAGGGACAAGCCCAGAATCGTCCAAGGTGGAGTTGTGAGCAAAGGTTTAAGAGAAGAGTTCAGCTTTAGAGACAGAAGAGATGGTAGTGGTGCCATCAGGATGAAATAAAGGAGGGAAAGATGAAGAAGTGAAGTTATTTGAGATGTTTTTGGCTAGATGCCAGAAGTCTCGAGGGGAGTTTGAGTTTGAAAGTTTTTGACATTTTCTATTTATGAAGGAGTGTTTGGCAAGTTGAAGAACAGACTTGGCATGATTCTGGGCAGAGATATAAAGTGCATGAGATTCAGGAGATGGAATACTCAAGTACCTTTTGTGGGTAACCTCTCTATCATGTATAGCACGAGAACAGGTTGAGTTAAACCAAGGTTTAGAAGGTTTAGGTTGAGAAAAAGAATGAGGAATGTACACCTCCATGCCAGGCACTATCACCTCTGTTATGCATTCAGCACAAAAAGATGGATCTCTGATATGGAAGCAGCACTTTTGTAATGAGACGTGTGTTCCTCATCTCAGGGGCATCGATGATCTCCCTATCTCCATCATGTTCTGCAACTAGCCAAATGCTTACTCAACCAAAATAATGGTGATAACTTCACACACACACATAGAAGAGTGACTTATACTAATATTGATGGGTTGTTATCCAGCATGTTGGAGGTTAGAGATTATTTGAAAGAAAAAAAACTGGATGTAATGTGCATTGTAGAAACAAAACTAAAAAGAGGAGATCCATGTTAGCTTTTAAGAAGAGGGATATAATGGCTGAAGAAGAGATAGGATGGGTAAAGGGGAGGAGTGCTAATAATGGTTCGTGACAATATATGTGTGGAGGAAGTGCAATATGGTGATGGTATGGTGGAAGTAATGGGAGTAACAATCAAAACAGGAATTGAAAAAAGGTAAATTATAGTTACATATGTGCCATCTAAGACAAATACATGGGGAACTGAGGAACATAAGGATATGCAAAGAGAGGTGATTATGTGCTTAGATAATATAATAAGAGATGAAAAAATACTAGTAGTTGGAGACTTTAATTGCAAAAGAATAAACTGGAGAGAGATGGAAGTAATGGATAATGCTGGACAATGGAGCGAGGAGGTGTTACAGTTGACTATGGTAAATACAATAGATCAGTGGGTGGAAGAGTCAACAAGGTACAGGGGGGGGAAGAAGAACCATCGTTGCTTGACCTAGTATTCACAAAGAAGCCACCTGGAGAGTCCCCTTCCAGCATACAATACCTTAGTCCAATGGGAAGAAGTGATCATGTGACATTAGAGTTGGAAATGCAGGAGGAGGATGGAATAAGATACAGAGAAGACTACAAAAAGAGGGATTAAATTATGCAAAAACATATTTTGAAAAATTAAGAAATTTTTTGCTGATATTGAATAACATAACATAATATAACATAAATAATAGGATAACAAAGGGCCACCAGGGTCCATCTAGGTTATCCTGTATCAGTCGTACAGCGACCTCGTCATCAGTACTTAAAGATACATTTACAAGTGCACAATACAATATATACTAATTCTAAACATTTGGTCCATTAACAGGGCTAAGTCCTGCAGCGAATTCCTCTACAATCTGTGATCCCCATACATGGGGATCATGTCTTGTTTAACTATAGTAAATTTCTTATAAAAACTATCATGCAGCGCTATACATAATTATAAATCTAATAAATTTAAGTGCTTATCTAATCTGTTTTTAAACATTGTCAAACTAGTGCTATTTACAACCCTCTCTGGCAATGCATTCCAGAAGTCTACCACCCTATGACTAAAGAAATATTTTCTTATATCTAACCTGCAGCCTTGCTTTCTAATCTTCCTGCCATGATTTCTAGTCCTATTTCCCTCCTCTAAGGTAAAGAAAGATCTCACATCTATGTAGTTTGTATCTGAGAACATTTTAAATAACTCTATCATATCCCCTCTTATACATCTACTCTCGAATGAAAACATGTTTAATTCCTTTAATCTATCTCAATACTCCAGGCACTTTAATGCTGGTATCATCCTAGTTGCTCTTCTCTGAACTGCTTCTAACATGTTGATATCCTGCCTATAATGGGCTGACCAGGCCTGTATGCAATATTGTAAATGGGGCCTAACATAGGAATTATATAAGCTACGCACCACTTCCTTACTTTTATAACTAACATTTCTATTTATAAAACCCAGGATCTTATTTGCCCTATTTCTTACTTCTAAACATTGCTTTGAAAATTTCATAGTCCTGTCTATCACTACTCCTAAATCCTTTCCCTCCTCTACTGCCTCTAGCCAACATCCCTCCATCTCATAGCTAAAGTTTGTGTTGTCTTTATCTAAATGCATAACCTGACACTATTTAGAATTAAACTCCATCTGCCACCTGTCTGCCCATGCTATCAGCCTGTCCAGGTCTCATTGTATTCTGTAATTGTCCTTTTCACCCTGTACTGCACATGCCATCTTAGTATCATCTGCAAACTTTGATACTTTGCTACTAATTCCTATATCTAAATCGTTAATGTACACCAAGAAAAGAAGAGGTCCTAGCACTGATCCTTGGGATACCCCACTAGCCACTTCCTTCCACTCAGACATTGCCCCATTTAATACTACTCTCTGTTTCCTATCAGAAAGCCATTCACTAATCCAATCAACTAACCTACCCCTTATCCCATGTAGTCTCAATTTGTACACTAGCCTCCTATGCGGTACCTTATCAAACGCCTTGCTAAAATCTAGATATATAACATCTATGCTATTTCCATCATCTAACTCCTTGGTAATATATTCTAAGATATCGAGCAAATTTGTAAGACAGGACCTCCCTGATCTAAAGCCATGTTGGGTATCTCTAATTAATCTTTTCTCATTTAAATGCTCCCAAATACTACCCTTAATGATTTTCTTTAGTATCTTACATACTATACTAGTTAAACTGATCGGTCTATAATTATTCGCATCATCCTTCCTACCTTTTTTAAATATTGGTGTAACATTAGCTAACTTCCAGTCCTGAGGTATCTCAGCAAACCTAAGTGATCTTTCAAAGATTAACTTAAGTGCTTCAGAAATACTGTCTACACCCTCCCTAAGTACTCTGGCATGTAGCTCATCAGGACCACTAGCTTTCCTATCGTCTAGTTCAAGAATAAATTTCCTAACAATTCCCGGTTTTATATCAATATTTTCTAAAGCTCTTAAACTACTCGTCGCACTGTTTGTAACAGGATTTCCTATTCTTTCCTAGTAAATACTGAAGAAAATTGTTCATTGAATAATTCTACTATGTCTTCATTTTGATCCACTACTACACCATCTTTTCTGAGTGGTCCAATCCTATCCTTATTTCTTTTATCACTGACCTTGTAATAACTATATAATTTTTTGGATATCTTTACTCCCAGCTCTAGCTAGTTTTATCTCTGCCTGCCTTTTACTTTTTTATAACCTTACTCAAATCATCCCTGACCTGTCTGTACCTAATCAAATCTACATCTTCCCACTTTTCTGCAACTCTCTATATGCCCTCTTCTTCTCTCTGATCTGTCTACCTATCTCGTGAATCCACCATAATGGCTTCCTGTTTCTCTGCCTTATATCTTTGTAAGGGATACACTGCATCACTATACCCTTTACTACAACCTTAAAAATATCCCACATCTCCTGTGCAGTTTTATTTCCAAAACTATCTTCCCAGTTTACCTCTCCTAATAACTGACGTAACCTACCATAATTGCCTTTCTGATAGTTTGGGACTCTAGTCTTATTCACTATATTATCCCTACTGGAATTAATGATAAATCTAATTATATGATGATCACTGTTTGCTAAAGTCTCTCCTACCTCAACTTCCATTAAACAATGCTCAATATTTGTTAGTACTATGTCTAAAACCTTCCTCCCCCTAGTAGGTTTATCTACCATCTGCACTAAATAGTTATCCTGAAAACTTTCCATAAACTTATTTTCACTAGCATCTCCTACCATCC
This sequence comes from Portunus trituberculatus, assembly GCF_017591435.1. Lineage (NCBI taxonomy): Eukaryota > Metazoa > Arthropoda > Malacostraca > Decapoda > Portunidae > Portunus > Portunus trituberculatus. The sequence goes on from NC_059295.1 coordinate 5,288,969, forward strand.
TCTCCCAGTTTACTGACTTAAGATTAAAATCCCCTAAGATAATTGTCTGACTTGTACACCCCCTATTTATCTCATCTACCATAAGGTTGTCTACATCTGCTGACTGGTTAGGTGGTCTATAAAAGCTCCTACTCTAATAACCTTACTTTTGTTTACTCTAACATCCAACCATAAGGACTCTACTCTGTTATTTACCTTAATACCATTAACCTGACTGGAAATGAAGGATTTTTTTACATAAATAACTACTCCTCCACCTATCCTACCAATTCTCTGGTGTAAATACATAATGTATCCATCTACTTCATATTCTTTCCTATTTTCCCTAAACTTTTCCTCATTTACCCATGCCTCTGTGACACATACAACATTTAAGTCCTCCTCAACTATATAACTAGATAACTCGTCCTTCTTGTTCCTAAGACTCCTGGCATTTACATAAAAACATTTAAGTCCAGCTACCTTCCTAGATGCTGTCTCCTTATTTGGAATCCTAATCTTATTCTCTCCTATTTGCACCTGGAAATCTTTCCTAATCTTTTCACTATCTCTGTTTATCCTATCTAATTTATGTCTAGCATCTTTCTTCTGGAATGCATTTGCTACCTCACCCCCTACACTCCATCCCAACTCCCCCCTCCAGACATCCACTCAGCACATCCACACCCTTCCTACTCAGATGCACACCATCCCTAGCATACAAATCCCTTCACCCATAGAACCTATCCCATACATCCACAAAGCTGACACCCAATAAGACAACATAGAGAAGTTGGAAAGCAGGACTGGTTTAACGATAGATGTGAAAAGGCTAGAACAAGAAAAGAGGATGCATGGAAGAGGTGGAGAAGGAAAAGACGGATTAAGCAGTGGGAAAGTTACAAAAGAGCAAGAAATGAATATGTGTTGATTAGAAGAGAAGAAAGAAAGAAACAAGAAAAGGATATAATTGATAAATGTAAAGACCAACCAAGGCTTTTTTACAGACATGTGAACAACAACATCAAAAATAGAGAAAGTATTGAAAGTTTAGAAGTAAATGGAGTATGCAGTGAGGATCCCAGGGAAATGGCAGAGGCTATTTTTACAGACATGTGAACAACAACATCAAAAATAGAGAAAGTATTGAAAGTTTAGAAGTAAATGGAGTATGCAGTGAGGATCCCAGGGAAATGGCAGAGGCTATGAATGGATGCTTTCGGAAGGTATTCACAAAGGAGACTGCTTTTGACAAACCACTGGTAATGGAACAGAAAGGGATTATGATGGAGTTTCAAGTAACTGTGGAGGAGATCAAGAATATGATGGGGAGTTTAGAAGTGAGAAAAGCTGTGGGACCTGATGGGGTATCAGGATGGATTTTAAGAGAATGCAGGGAGCAACTGGCAGAAAAAGTTTGTGAAGTAATTGATGCCTCATTAAGGGAAGGTGTAGTGCCCCAAGACTGGAAAAGAGCTAACATTGTCCCAATTTATAAATCAGGTAACAAGAGACCCATTGAACTATAGACCAGTGTCACTTACAAGTGTGGTAGCTAAGATGTGTGAGAGGGTGGTGAAGAATAGATGGACAGACTTCTTGGAGAATAATGACATACTTAGTGAGTGTCAATTTGGTTTTAGAAAAGGGCGTTCATGCACGACAAACCTGATATGTTACTATTCGAGGGTGATAGATGTAATACAGGAAAGAGATGGTTGGGCTGATGGAATATATCTGGATTTAAAAAAGGCCTTTGATAAGGTACCACACCGGAGACTGATCTGGAAACTTGAAATGGTAGGAGGAGTGCATGGCAGTTTACTAAAATGGTTGGAAGACTTTTTGGTAGGAAGAGAAATGAGAACAATAATTAAGGACAGACCATCAGAATGGGGCTTGGTGGAGAGTGGAGTTCCACAGGGATCAGTGTTGGCACCAGTAATGTTCGCGGTCTACATAAATGACATGGTGGATGGGGTGTCCAGTTATGTGAGCCTATTTGCAGACGATGCAAAATTGTTAAGAAAAGTGAGATGTGACAAAGATTGCGAACTACTCCAGGAAGACTTGGACAGAATATGGAAATGGAGCTGTACATGGCAAATGGAGTTCAACACGACAAAATGCAAGAAATTAGAGTTTGGCAAGAGTGAAAGAAGAATCAGGAGTATGTACAAGATAGGAAATGAAGACATAAAACCAGTCATGAAGAAAAAGACCTTGGGGTGACAATTACCAATGACCTATCGCCAGAGAGACATATAAACAAAATAATTGGAGAAGTATTGAACTTATTGAGGAACATAAGAGTGGCGTTAGATATTTAGATGAAGAAATGATGAAGAAAATAATTACTGCAATGATAAGACCAAGGCTTGAATATGCAACAATACAGTGGGCTCGAACGTAAAGAAACACATAAGGAAACTAGAGAAAGTACAGAGGGCTTCAACAAAATGGTGCCTGACTTAAGAGATTTGACTTATGAAGACAGACTGAACAGAATGCAACTTCCGACCCTGGAAAACAGAAGAGAAAGGGGAGACCTGATAGCAATATACAGAGTGATGATTGGCATGGAAAAATGGATAGGGAAGATCTGTGTATGTGGAATGAAAGAATGTCGAGAGGGCATGGGAAAAAACTAAAAATGGTCACTTATAGGAGAGATGTGAAAAAATATAGCTTCCCTCATAGAAGGGTGGAAGCATGGAATAGTTTAGACGTGGAAGTGGTCAACGCAAGGAATATTCATGATTTTAAGAAAAAGCTGGACATTAGTAGATATGGAGACGGGACAGTACGAGCATAGCTCTTTTCCCGTATGTTACAATTAGGTAAATACAATTAGGTAAATACATAACAGTATACATACCACCCAGAACCAGTGCTTGGGAATATGAACAGTACCAAATGGTGATGAGAAATACTCTAGACAGAATGATGCAAGAACTCAACAGAAAGGATAGAGTGATGATAGTTGGAGACTTTAATTGCAAAGAAATAGTGTGGGAAGACTACGAAGTGGTGAACGGTGGTGAGTGGGCAGAGGAATTATTAAAGGTAGCAACAAATAACTTGATGACACAGTGGGTGAGATCACCAACAAGGTGCAGGGGACAATATGTTGCAGCAAGGTTGGATTTGGTATTTACCAGGGGAATCTCTCTAAAAGAGGAAATTGAACATGAAAGTCCCTTGGGGAAAAGCAATCATGATGTCCTAAGCTTTGAGCTGGATACGGAATTAAGCACGAATAAGATTGTGGAACACAGGGAGGAAAAATTAAATTATACTAGGGCAAATTATAACTATATAATCTTTAATGAAATTGACTGGTCCGTGGTATATCAGGAAAGAGATATGCAATTGAAGTACGATAAATTTATGGATTTGTATGACTCTGCTGTGAAAAAGTTTGTGCCATATTACAGAAAGAGGACTTTAAATAATAAATAGTGGTTTAATAGAAATTGTGAAGAAGCAAAAAAGAACAACGAAAAGGCATGGAAGAAACTTAAGAAAAACAGTGATGTATTATCAAGGGAAGGCTACAAAACAGCAGGAATAGATATGTTGAAGTAAGGAGAACAGCACAGAAGGAATATGAACAGAGGGTGGTGGAAAACTGTGATAGTGACCCAAAAATGTTTTACAAATTCATAAATGGAAAACTAAATAAAAGGGAGGCAATAGAAAAGGTAAAAAGCAGGGAAGAAGTATATGAAGATGCTGGAGATATAGCTGAAATTTTGAACGACAACTTTTGCAAAGTGTTTACAAAGGAGGAGCATTTTATGGGAGGAAGGCCTACGGAAATAAAGCAAATGCAGGACATCATGGTTACTAAGGAAGATGTAAGGAAAATTATAAGCAATCTGGATATTAATAAATCAATGGGGCCTGATGGCATATCTGGGAGGTTGCTAAAAGAATGTAAGGATCAATTGTTGAACCCTGTATTTGATATTGTGGAAACCTCCATACAAACAGGATTAGTCCCGAAAGAGTGGAAAAGAGCTGACATTGTGCCTATATATAAGAATGGTAGTAGAATGGAACCGCTAAATTATAGACCAGTATCGTTGACTAGTATATTGTGCAAGGTATGTGAAGAAGTAATTAAAGCTAAGTGGAGTGAGTATCTAGAAAGTGAAAACATTCTGAGTGAAAGGCAGTTTGGTTTCAGAAAAGGAAGATCGTGTGTATCCAATTTATTATGTTTTTATTCAAGAGTGACTGACATACTACAACATAGAGAGGGATGGGTGGATGCTATCTACCTGGACTTGAGAAAGGCCTTTGATAAAGTACCACACAATAGACTGATGTGGAAACTAAAGATGACTGGAGGAGTAAATGATAAACTAGCAAAATGGATGGAAAATTACTTAGTGGGAAGAAAAATGAGAACAGTGGTGAGAGGAAGGAAGTCCAAGTGGAAGAAGGTAACCAGTGGAGTTCCACAAGGGTCAGTGCTGGGTCCCATCATGTTTTTGATTTATGTTAATGATATGGCAGTAGGAATTGACAGTTATATGAACATGTTTGCGGACGATACTAAAATTATGAGGAGAGTAAAGAATGTGGAAGATTGTAACAAGTTACAGGAAGATCTTGATAAAATATATGAGTGGAGTAAAGAGTGGCAGATGGAATTTAATATAGACAAGACCCATGTTATGAAAATGGGAAAAAGTAGATACAGACCAAACTGGGATTACAGGCTGGGTGATGAAAAAATTAAAGAGACCAATGAGGAGAAAGACTTAGGAGTAACTGCAAAACACTTTGTCACCGGAGAAACACATTAACAAGATTTTTTGGAAAACATACAACATGCTTCAAAATATTGGCCTTGCATTCCACTACCTAGATGAAGGAATGATGAAGAAGATATTATGTACCTTAATAAAACCCCAGCTAGAATATGCAGCATGTGTCTGGTCACCGCATATGAAGAAAAATGTGAAGAAGGTAGAAAGGGTACAAAGGCTGGCAACAAGGATGGTACCAGGACTCAGGAGTTAGACTATGAGGAAAGACTGAGGAAGCTGGGGCTGACCACATTAGAAGAGAGAAGAACAAGAGGAGGCATGATAACTATGTATAAATTGGTGAACAAGATTGACATACTGGATAGAGAGTTGATAAAGGTGACCACAAGTAATCATCTCCGAGGACATGGAAAAAAGCTAATAAAGGACATCTGTCTAAATGACGTGAGAAAGTACAGTTTCCCGCATCATAGCATTGATAAGTGGAATAAACTGAGCAGTCATGTTGTTGATGCGGTGTGTGTCAATCAGATGAAAGAGAGATATGACAGGAATGGACAAGGAGACAGGACACAGAGAGCTTAGCTAGGGCCCTGTAATACACAAATAGGTAAATACAAATAGGTAAATACATCCCTTTTACCCGATCATTCACACCAATGGCTCTATACAACCATTCCCTGCTAACATACACACGAGGCAAGATTCCTGACACTACACACCTCCTACCACTCTCCCTTATCTTGAAACATTTAAAATCTTCTAACTAATCCTCCGAATGCTCTGACATGTTCCCACCTACGAAAAATTATTACATCCTCTCCATAACTCTCTTCTGCACCTCCTCACTCACTGCCTTCACATCTGCACTAGGCATACACACGTTCGTCCTCCTATCCCTGTCTTTCCCACAGAAAGTGCTATGTATGGAAGGACAATACAAGGGAAATGTGAAGTATTTGTTACAGAAATATAATGAGGGCATAAAGAAATACATACCTATCTATAGAGTTGAGAAAAGTATACACACTTGGTACAATGCCAGATGTACAGAAGCTAAAAAGGCAAAAGATAAAGCTTGGAAGAAACTAAAAAATCAGAAAAATGACAATACCAGACAGCAGTATAAAGATGCAAGAAATTAATTTATTAGAGTAAGGAGAGAGGAAGAAACTTTGAAAAAGATGTAGTGCAAAAAAGCAAAGATGAACCCAAGCTTTTCTACAAATTCATAAATGTTAAGATGAAGAATAAAGAATCAATAGAAAAAATCATCAAAAGAGTGAATGTACCAAACAGCAAAGGAAATGAGTGAAATAATGAATGAGAGATTCTAAACTGTGTTCACTGAAGAAGAGGATTTTGTAAAACCGAATAGGACATTGCATTGACGAGAATTATAGAAAATCAAAGTGCACAAAGAGGATATTAGAAGATTATTAGATAATTTGGATGTCAGAAAAGCAATGGGGCCAGATGGTGTATCAGGCTGGGTGTTAAAGAATGTAAAGAGCAACTGTTGGATCCAATTTGGGAAATTATTACAAGTTCATTAAAGGAAGGGAGAGTACTAATAGAATGGAAGAGAGCCAACATAAAACCAATATTTAAAGGAGGAAAGGCAACTGAGCCATTAAATTGCAGATCGGTGTCACTTACAAGTGTTATGGGGAAGTTGTGTGAAATAGTTATCAAAGAAAAATGGGTTAAACATCTGGAAGAAGAACAAGTTATATCAAACAGACAATTTGGGTTCAGGACAGGACGGTCATGTGTGTCAAACTTATTAAGTTTTAACTCAAGAGTAATAGAAGGACTGAAAAGCAGAGATGGATGGGTGGATACAGTATACCTGGACATAAAAAAGCCTTTTGATAAAGTCCCTCACCGCAGACTACATACTTTAGAAACTCGAGAGAATAGGAGGACTGCAAGGAACTTTTTTTTTAGACTGGATAAGGGATTATTTGAAGGACAGGGAGATGAGAACTGTGATTCATCTTGGGGTAAAGAAACAAGTGGAATGCCACAAAGGTCAGTGTTAGCCCCCATTATGTTCCAGATTTATCTAAATGATATTCACAATAGGGTACACAGTTATATTAATTTGTTTACTGATGATGCAAAGCTGTTAAGAGTAATCAAAACCTGAGAGGACTGTTCATTGTTGCAGGAAGGTATAAAAAAAATTCATGAGTGTAGTAAGAAATGGAAATTCAAGTTTAACGCCAAGAAATGTCATGTAATGGAACTAGGAAAGAGGAAGAGAAGACTGGTGTGGAACTATCTGATGGGAAAGGAACAAATAATGAAGACTAAAGAGGAAAAAAATCTGGGAGTGATTATACAGGAAAATCAGTACCCAGAAAAACACATAAGTAAGATATTTGGATTAGCATATAAAATGTTGATTAACATAAGAGTGGTATTTCAATTCATGGACAAGGATATGATGAAAAAAAATTGTCAGAAGCATGATACGTCCTAAGGTGGAATATGCAGCTATGGTGTTGTCACCAAGCACTAAAAAAGATATAAGAAGATTAAAACAGATTCAGAAAATAACTACAAAGATGATGCCGGAATTAAAGGACCTAACATAAGAAGAAAGACTGAAGGAAATGGGACTGCCAACCATACATGATAGAAGAGAACGAGGAGACCTAATAACAATGTATAAAATAATAAATGGCATTGAAAAGATATACAAGGAAGACCTGGTGCTGGTGACAGAAGAAGCTAGAAAGACAAGAGGACATATAAAAAAGATTAGGATGAGGCAGTGTGAGAAGGATATTGGAAAATAAAGTTTTCCACATAAAAAGGTGGAAAAGTGGAATGCATTGAGTGATGAAGTTGTTACAGCACATAATGTGCATAACTTTAAAGAAAATTGGATAAATTGAGACCTGGAGACAGGACACTATGAGCCCCGCTCTAACCCTATGCAATACAACTAAGTAAACTAAGTAAATGCACACACACACACACAGGATGGATTTTAAGAGAATGCAGGGAGCAATTGGCAGAAAAAGTTTGTGAAGTAATTGATGCCTCATTAAGGGAAGGTGTAGTGCCCCAAGACTGGAAAAGAGCTAACATTGTCCCAATCTATAAATCAGGTAACAAGAGAGACCCATTGAACTATAGACCAGTGTCACTTACAAGTGTGGTAGCTAAGATGTGTGAGAGGGTGGTGAAGAATAGATGGACAGACTTCTTGGAGAAAATGACATACTTTGTGAGTGTCAATTTGGTTTTAGAAAAGGGCGTTCATGCACGACAAACCTGATATGTTACTATTCGAGGGTGATAGATGTAATACAGGAAAGAGATGGTTGGGCTGATGGAATATATCTGGATTTAAAAAAGGCCTTTGATAAGGTACCACACCGGAGACTGATCTGGAAACTTGAAATGGTAGGAGGAGTGCATGGCAGTTTACTAAAATGGATGGAAGACTTTTGGTAGGAAGAGAAATGAGAACAATAATTAAGGACAGACCATCAGAATGGGGATTGGTGGAGAGTGGAGTTCCACAGGGATCAGTGTTGGCACCAGTAATGTTCGCAGTCTACATAAATGACATGGTGGATGGGGTGTCCAGTTATGTGAGCCTATTTGCAGACGATGCAAAATTGTTAAGAAAAGTGAGATGTGACAAAGATTGCGAACTACTCCAGGAAGACTTGGACAGAATATGGAAATGGAGCTGTACATGGCAAATGGAGTTCAACACGACAAAATGCAAGAAAATAGAGTTTGGCAAGAGTGAAAGAAGAATCAGGAGTATGTACAAGATAGGAAATGAAGACATAAAACCAGTCATGAAGAAAAAGACCTTGGGGTGACAATTACCAATGACCTATCGCCAGAGAGACATATAAACAAAATAATTGGAGAAGTATTGAACTTATTGAGGAACATAAGAGTGGCGTTCAGATATTTAGATGAAGAAATGATGAAGAAAATAATTACTGCAATGATAAGACCGAGGCTTGAATATGCAACAATACAGTGGGCTCGAACTTAAAGAAACACATAAGGAAACTAGAGAAAGTACAGAGGGCTGCAACAAAATGGTGCCTGACTTAAGAGATTTGACTTATGAAGACAGACTGAAAAGAATGCAACTTCCAACCCTGGAAAACAGAAGAGAAAGGGGAGACCTGATAGCAATATACAGAGTGATGATTGGCATGGAAAAATGGATAGGGAAGATCTGTGTATGTGGAATGGAAGAATGTCGAGAGGGCATGGGAAAAACTAAAATGGCCACTTATAGGAGAGATGTGAAAAATATAGCTTCCTCATAGAAGGGTGGAAGCATGGAATAGTTTAGACGTGGAAGTGGTCAACGCAAGGAATATTCATGATTTTAAGAAAAGCTGGACATTAATAGATATGGAGACGGGACAACACGAGCATAGCTCTTTTCCGTATGTTACAATTAGGTAAATACAATTAGGTAAATACACACACACACACACACACACACACACACACACACACACACACACACACAAGGACAGAAAATGTACAGTTTGAAGAAAGGACTAAAGAAACTTACGGAGAATCTTGGATGAGACTGAGGAAGTGTAATGTATTCCAACATAAATGGAGTGATATCGGAGGATTTTAGAACTCAACGATTACTTGAGGGACAAGAACCCAGATATTGTGGGTCTTACTGAAACAAAACTGAGAGAGGAGAAGACCTGATGATGGTTGGAGAAGGAAATATAATGTTTGGAAAAGAAATAGAGTAGGTAAGATGGGAGGAGGAGTGATGTTGCTGGTTAAAAAGATATAAAGGTGGATCAAGTGAAAGAAGGTATGGGAAAGGCAGAAGTGCTAAAGATCAGAGCAGAAACTAATGAAGGAAAAAGAGGCACTACATAGTGGTGTACGTACCACCTAAGACAAATGCATGGTCAGTACAGGAATATGAAGAAATGATAAGTGATACAGGAACATGTCTGGAAGAAATGTTGGGTGGCTGTGAACGAACTATAATGATGGGAGATTTTAATTGTAAAGAGGTGTGTTGGGAGGACTGGTCAATGGAAGGATCAGAGACAACATGGGAAATACACTATTGACACTGGCAATGGAAAATGTGTTAACTCAGTGGGTCAAAGAAGATACTAGGTTTGGAGGAGAGGGAGCATCGTCAAGACTGGACTTGGTCTTTAGTACAGAGCCAATGGTCATTGAGGAGATGAGGGTGGAGTGCCCTTTAGCAAAGAGTGATCATGCAGTTTTGGAGTTCAAGGTGATAGATGAAGAGAAATCTAGAAGAAATGAAGAATATAAAGTGGGAAGATGGAATTATGCCAAGACAGATTTTGGAAACCTAAAGAAATTCTTTCAAGAGACAAATTGGATGAAATTCAAGAGTGCTAAGGAGCAAATGAAAAGTGGAAGGAATTTATAAAATATACAAAGAAGGTGAGAAAAATTTGTACCAATAAGACAACATAGAGAAGTTGGAAAGCAGGACTGGTTTAACGATAGATGTGAAAAGGCTAGAACAAGAAAAGAGGATGCATGGAAGAGGTGGAGAAGGAAAAGACGGATTAAGCAGTGGGAAAGTTACAAAAGAGCAAGAAATGAATATGTGTTGATTAGAAGAGAAGAAAGAAAGAAACAAGAAAAGGATATAATTGATAAATGTAAAGACCAACCAAGGCTTTTTACAGACATGTGAACAACAACATCAAAAATAGAGAAAGTATTGAAAGTTTAGAAGTAAATGGAGTATGCAGTGAAGATCCCAGGAAATGGCAGAGGCTATGAATGGATGCTTTCGGAAGGTATTCACAAAGGAGACTGCTTTTGACAAACCACTGGTAATGGAACAGAAAGGGATTATGAAGGAGTTTCAAGTAACTGTGGAGGAGATCAAGAATATGATGGGGAGTTTAGAAGTGAGAAAAGCTGTGGGACCTGATGGGGTATCAGGATGGATTTTAAGAGAATGCAGGAGCAACTGGCAGAAAAAGTTTGTGAAGTAATTGATGCCTCATTAAGGGAAGGTGTAGTGCCCCAAGACTGGAAAAGAGCTAACATTGTCCCAATCTATAAATCAGGTAACAAGAGAGACCCATTGAACTATAGACCAGTGTCACTTACAAGTGTGGTAGCTAAGATGTGTGAGAGGGTGGTGAAGAATAGATGGACAGACTTCTTGGAGAAAAATGACATACTTTGTGAGTGTCAATTTGGTTTTAGAAAAGGGCGTTCATGCACGACAAACCTGATATGTTACTATTCGAGGGTGATAGATGTAATACAGGAAAGAGATGGTTGGGCTGATGGAATATATCTGGATTTAAAAAAGGCCTTTGATAAGGTACCACACCGGAGACTGATCTGGAAACTTGAAATGGTAGGAGGAGTGCATGGCAGTTTACTAAAATGGATGGAAGACTTTTGGTAGGAAGAGAAATGAGAACAATAATTAAGGACAGACCATCAGAATGGGGCTTGGTGGAGAGTGGAGTTCCACAGGGATCAGTGTTGGCACCAGTAATGTTTGTGGTCTACATAAATGACATGGTGGATGGGGTGTCCAGTTATGTGAGCCTATTTGCAGACGATGCAAAATTGTTAAGAAAAGTGAGATGTGACAAAGATTGCGAACTACTCCAGGAAGACTTGGACAGAATATGGAAATGGAGCTGTACATGGCAAATGGAGTTCAACACGACAAAATGCAAGAAATTAGAGTTTGGCAAGAGTGAAAGAAGAATCAGGAGTATGTACAAGATAGGAAATGAAGACATAAAACCAGTCATGAAGAAAAGACCTTGGGGTGACAATTACCAATGACCTATCGCCAGAGAGACATATAAACAAAATAATTGGAGAAGTATTGAACTTATTGAGGAACATAAGAGTGGCGTTCAGATATTTAGATGAAGAAATGATGAAGAAAATAATTACTGCAATGATACATTACAAGGGCACTGGCCAAGGGCAAACAAAGTGTTGGAAAAAAAAAATCCCGCTGGTTGCCAGGCCCTGTTAAGAGGAAAGTAGAAAGAGAAAAACAAAAAATCTAAAAGGAGGGTCCAGTTAACGTAAGAGGTGTCTTGACACTCCTCTTTTGAAAGAGTTTAAGTCATAGGCAGGTGGAAATACAGACACAGGTAGAGAGTTCCAGAGTTTACCAGTGTAGGGAATGAAGGAGTGAAGATACTGGTTAACTCTTGCATTAGGAAGATGGACAGAATAGGGATGAGAAGAAGTAGAGAGTCTTGTGCAGCGAGGCCGCAGGAGGGGGAAGGCATGCAGTTAGCAAGTTCAGAAGAGCAGACAGCATGAAAACAGCGGTAGAAGACAGATAAAGATGCAACATTGCGGCGGTGACTTAAAGAATCAAGACAGTCAGTTAGAGGAGAAGAGTTGATAAGACGAAAAGCTTTAGATTCCACCTTGTTTAGTAAAGCTGTGTGTGGATCCCCAGACATGAGAGCCATACTCCATACACGGGCGGATAAGGCCCTTGTACAGAGCAAGCAGCTGGGAGGAGAGAAAATGGACGAAGACGCCATAGGACACCTAACTTCTTGGAAGCTGATTTAGCAAGAGTAGAGATGTGAAATTTCCAGTTTAGATTTTTAGTGAAGGATAGACCGAGTGTGTTTAATGTAGAGGAGAGGGAAGTTGAGTGTTATTGAAGAAGAGAGGATAGTTGTCTGGAAGGTTATGTCGAGTAGATAGTTGTAGAAATTGAGTTTTGAGGCATTGAACAAAACCAGGTTTTCTCTGCCCCAATCAGAAACAAGTGAAAGATCAGAAGTTAGGCGTCCTATAGCATCTCGCCTTGAGTCATTTAATTGTTGTTGGGTTGGGCGTCTGTTGAACGCTGTTGAATAATGCAGGGTGGTATCATCAGCATAGGAGTGGATAGGGCATTGAGTCAGATTTAGGAGATCATTGATGAATAATAGAAAGAGAGTGGGTGATAGGACAGAACCCTGTGGAACACCACTGTTGATAGTTTTAGGAAGAACAGTGACCGTCTACTACAGCAGCAATAGAACGATCGGAAAGGAAACTGGAGATGAAGGTACAGAGAGAAGGATAGAATCCGTAGGAGGGTAGTTTAGAAATTAAAGATTTGTGCCAGACTCTATCGAAGGCTTTCGATATGTCAAGGCCGACAGCAAAGGTTTCACCGAAGTCCCTAAAAGAGGATGACCAAGATTCAGTTAGGAAAGTAAGAAGATCACCAGTAGATCTGCCTTTACGGAAACCATACTGGCAATCAGAGAGAAGGTTGTGAGCTGATAGATGCCTCATTATCTTCCTATTAAGGATAGACTCAAAGGCTTTAGAAAGGCAGGAAATCAAAGCTATAGGGCGGTAGTTAGAAGGATTGGAGTGGTCACCTTTTTAGGGACAGGTTGAATGTGAGCAAACTTCCAGCAAGAAGGATAAATAGAAGTAGAGAGACACAGATGAAAGAGTTTGACCAGGCAGTGAGCGAGTTCGGAAGCACAGTTTTGAGAACAACAGGAGGGACTCCATCCGGACCGTAAGCCTTCCGAGAATCAAGGCCAGAGAGGGCCAGGAAAACGTCTTTATAAAGAATTTTAATTTTAGGGATGAAGTAGTCAGAGGGTGGAGGAGTAGGAGGAATATGCCCAGAATCATCCAAAGTTGAGTTGGTAGCAAAGGTTTGAGCGAAGAGTTCAGCTTTAGAAAAGAAGAGACAGCTGTAGAGCCATCTGGATGAAGTAAAGGAGGGAAAGACGAAGAAGTAAAGTTGTTAGAGATATTATTGGCTAGATGCCAGAAATCTCGAGAGGAGTTAGAATTGGAAAGACTTTGACATTTTCTATTGATGAAAGAGTTTTAGTAAGTTGGAGAATAGATTTGGCATGATTACGGGCAGAAATATATAGGGCATGAGTTTCAGCAGTTGGATGGCTACGGAACCGTTTGTGAGCCGCCTCTATCATTGACAGCACGAGAACAAGCAGAGTTAAACCAAGGCTTTTTAGCTTTAGGGTTAGAGAAAGTATGAGGAATGTATAGCTCCATGCCAGAGATAATCACCTCTGTTATGCGCTCGGCACAAAGAGAAGGATCTCTGACATGAAAACAATAATCATCCCAAGGAAATCAGAATAGTACTGCCTTAGTTCCTCCCACTTAGCAGAGTTAAAATGCCAGAAGCACCTCCGCTTAGGCGGGTCCTGAGGCTGCACTGGAGTGATAGAACTGGTAACGGAAATTAGATTGTGGTCGGAGGAGCCCAACGGAGAGGAAAGTTTAACAGAGTAAGCAGAAGGGTTGGAGGTTAGGAAAAGATCAAGAATGTTGGGCGTGTCTCCAAGGCGGTCAGGAATACGGGTAGGGAACTTCACTAGCTGCTCTAGGTCATGAAGGATAGCAAAGTTGAAGGTTTGTTCACCAGGTTGGTCAGTGAAAGAAGATGAAAGCCAAAGCTGGTGGTGAACATTGAAATCTAAAATGGAGATCTCAGCAAAGGAAAGTGAGATAAGATGTGCTCCACCTTGGAAGTCAAATAGTCAAAGAATTTTACATAGTCAGAGGAATTAGGTGAGAGGTATACAGCACAGATGAATTTAGTTAGAGAGTGACATTGAAGTCTTAGCCAGATGGTAGAAAATTCTGAAGATTCAAGATTGTGGGCACGAGAGCAAGTGGTGTCGTTACGCACGTATGCGCAACATCCAGCTTTGGATTGAAAATGAGGATAGAGCAAGTAGGAGGAACAGAAAAGGGCTGCTGTCAGTAGTCACAGACAACTGTGTTTCGTTAGGAAGAGAAGATGAGGTTTAGTAGAGGAGAGGTGTGTTCCACAGATTGAAAATTAGAACGAAGGCCACGAATGTTGCAGAAATTGATAGTGAAAGTATTAGATGAAGTGTCAAGACACCCAAGGTCGACAGCAGAGGGCAGTCCGACCTGGGGACATTTATGGTCCCTCCCAGAGGGGACTGAGGCAGGGCGTGGTGAAGCCATTATTAAATTTTGATTTGAAGAGAGTGTAAAAGTGTAAGGTGTTGTAGTGTAGTGTAGGAAGTAGTAGAAGTTGTCTTTAGAGGGCAGGCTGCAGCTGCTCAATTGTATAAATGAGACCACAAAGGAACCGGGAAGAGAGGACACGGGGAATCACTCAGTCTGCAGCACTGCCTACATGTAAGTACCTCTCCTGGAGTATTAGGGGGCGGCAGGTGACTACTGCATAAGACCAAGGCTTGAATATGCAACAATACAGTGGGCTGAACTTAAAGAAACACATAAGGAAACTAGAGAAAGTACAGAGGGCTGCAACAAAATGGTGCCTGACTTAAGAGATTTGACTTATGAAGACAGACTGAACAGAATGCAACTTCCGACCCTGGAAAACAGAAGAGAAAGGGGAGACCTGATAGCAATATACAGAGTGATGATTGGCATGGAAAAATGGATAGGGAAGATCTGTGTATGTGGAATGAATGTCGAGAGGGCATGGGAAAAACTAAAATGGCCACTTATAGGAGAGATGTGAAAAATATAGCTTCCCTCATAGAAGGGTGGAAGCATGGAATAGTTTAGACGTGGAAGTGGTCAAAGCAAGGAATATTCATGATTTTAAGAAAAAGCTGGACATTAGTAGATATGGAGACAGGACAGTACGAGCATAGCTCTTTTCCCGTATGTTACAATTAGGTAAATACAATTAGGTAAATAAACACACACACACACACACACACACGGGACACCGTCGATGGCGGATGTGGTCGCTGAGCTCCAGAGCAATCATCTCTAATTCTACAGTTGCCATTTCCTAAGACTAACTAAGGTGGGAAAAAAGCTTGTAATGTTTGTCCTGTCTCCATATAGTCATGTTAACTGTTGATTAGCAAAATAATGTCCAGGGAAGGTGAATATAAACACACACACACACACACACGGGCATCGTCGATGGCGGAGGTGGTCGCTGAGCTCCAGAGCAATCATCTCTAATTCTACAGTTACCATTGCCTAAGAGTAACCAAGGTGGGAAAGGAGCTGGTAATGTTTGTCCCGTCTCCATATAGTCATGTTAACTGTTGATTAGCAAAATAATGTCCAGTAAAGGTAAATATAAACTGTAGCCTGCGTTTGAGCCATCAGCTGGTTTGTTTACGTCTGCGCAACATGGCGGCCGTGAACTCGAAAGATGAATCAGACTTCACAGGGTTTCAAGGAATAATGGAGAAGAGCGCTTATGTGAAGAAAATTCTGGAGTTAGAAGGTAAAATTGAAAACTGTTTGAAAAGTATGAGGGCCTGGAAACGAGTTATGACAATGTAAAGAAAGACTGTGCCGATATGAAGAAGGAAAATGCAGCACTGAAAGAGGAAGTTAAGCTAATTAAAGTGAATTGCGAAAATGTGGAGAATCTCTAGGAAAAGTGATGGAGAAGCAGGCTGAATGGAAAAAGTCAGGAAGTGGAAAGAAAGGAGGTAAATTACAAAGTTGCAAGTCTGGAAAAGGAAATCAAAGAGTCTGGGGAGAAAACTTTGGGCCTTGCTGAAATTATAGATCAACAGATCATAGAAGAGAAGATAGCTGAGAAAGTGGTGAAGGTTATTAAGTCAAATGAGACATTGGTGAGGGAAACTGTAGACAAAAAGAGATGTGTGGTGATATTTGGTGTGGAGGAGGATAAGACACCGAGTAAAATGGAGAGAGAGAAAACATAAAAAGGTGATAAATAATATCATTAATGTGGTGCAGGAGGAGGGAAAAGACCTAGTACAAGAAATAGAGGATTTCCATAGAATTGGAAAGTTCACAAGAGAAGGTATGAGGCCAATAAGAATCAAACTTAAGTCACAAAAGGATGTAGATGAATTGGTGGAGAAGTCATGGAGGCTAGCCCAGCAGGAAACAACAAGGAAGATTTGGTTGAGAAGAGATCTCGGTGAAAAGGAAAGAGAAATGTTAAATGAGTTGAGAAAGGAGGCTTTGAAAAAAATGAAGAGAGGACAGAAGAGAGAAGAAAGAGTTTTTCTGGAGAATCTTGGATATGAGACTGAGGAAGTGGTTCATAACCCAGAAAAGTACAGCAAGAAAGGACTAAAGAAACTTACATATGAGCGAAATGTAATGTATTCCAACATAAATGGAGTGATATCGGGATTTTAGAACTCAACGATTACTTGAGGGACAAGAACCCAGATATTGTGGGTCTTACTGAAACAAAACTGAGAGAGGAGAAGACCTGATGATGGTTGGAGAAGGAAATATAATGTTTGGAAAAGAAATAGAGTAGGTAAGATGGGAGGAGGAGTGATGTTGCTGGTTAAAAAGATATAAAGGTGGATCAAGTGAAAAAGGTATGGGAAAGGCAGAAGTGCTAAAGATCAGAGCAGAAACTAATGAAGGAAAAAGAGGCACTACATAGTGGTGTACGTACCACCTAAGACAAATGCATGGTCAGTACAGGAATATGAAGAAATGATAAGTGATACAGGAACATGTCTGGAAGAAATGTTGGGTGGCTGTGAACGAACTATAATGATGGGAGATTTTAATTGTAAAGAGGTGTGTTGGGAGGACTGGTCAATGGAAGGATCAGAGACAACATGGGGAAATACACTATTGACACTGGCAATGGAAAATGTGTTAACTCAGTGGGTCAAAGAAGATACTAGGTTTGGAGGAGAGGAGCATCGTCAAGACTGGACTTGGTCTTTAGTACAGAGCCAATGGTCATTGAGGAGATGAGGGTGGAGTGCCCTTTAGCAAAGAGTGATCATGCAGTTTTGGAGTTCAAGGTGATAGACGAAGAGAAATCTAGAAGAAATGAAGAATATAAAGTGGGAAGATGGAATTATGCCAAGACAGATTTTGGAAACCTAAAGAAATTCTTTCAAGAGACAAATTGGATGAAATTCAAGAGTGCTAAGGGAGCAAATGAAAAGTGGAAGGAATTTATAAAAATATACAAAGAAGGTGAGAAAAAATTTGTACCAATAAGACAACATAGAGAAGTTGGAAAGCAGGACTGGTTTAACGATAGATGTGAAAAGGCTAGAACAAGAAAAGAGGATGCATGGAAGAGGTGGAGAAGGAAAAGACGGATTAAGCAGTGGGAAAGTTACAAAAGAGCAAGAAATGAATATGTGTTGATTAGAAGAGAAGAAAGAAAGAAACAAGAAAAGGATATAATTGATAAATGTAAAGACCAACCAAGGCTTTTTACAGACATGTGAACAACAACATCAAAAATAGAGAAAGTATTGAAAGTTTAGAAGTAAATGGAGTATGCAGTGAAGATCCCAGGAAATGGCAGAGGCTATGAATGGATGCTTTCGGAAGGTATTCACAAAGGAGACTGCTTTTGACAAACCACTGGTAATGGAACAGAAAGGGATTATGAAGGAGTTTCAAGTAACTGTGGAGGAGATCAAGAACATGATGGGGAGTTTAGAAGTGAGAAAAGCTGTGGGACCTGATGGGGTATCAGGATGGATTTTAAGAGAATGCAGGAGCAATTGGCAGAAAAAGTTTGTGAAGTAATTGATGCCTCATTAAGGGAAGGTGTAGTGCCCCAAGACTGGAAAAGAGCTAACATTGTCCCAATCTATAAATCAGGTAACAAGAGAGACCCATTGAACTATAGACCAGTGTCACTTACAAGTGTGGTAGCTAAGATATGTGAGAGGGTGGTGAAGAATAGATGGACAGACTTCTTGGAGAAAAATGACATACTTTGTGAGTGTCAATTTGGTTTTAGAAAAGGGCGTTCATGCACGACAAACCTGATATGTTACTATTCGAGGGTGATAGATGTAATACAGGAAAGAGATGGTTGGGCTGATGGAATATATCTGGATTTAAAAAAGGCCTTTGATAAGGTACCACACCAGAGACTGATCTGGAAACTTGAAATGGTAGGAGGAGTGCATGGCAGTTTACTAAAATGGATGGAAGACTTTTGGTAGGAAGAGAAATGAGAACAATAATTAAGGACAGACCATCAGAATGGGGATTGGTGGAGAGTGGAGTTCCACAGGGATCAGTGTTGGCACCAGTAATGTTCGCGTCTACATAAATGACATGGTGGATGGGGTGTCCAGTTATGTGAGCCTATTTGCAGACGATGCAAAATTGTTAAGAAAAGTGAGATGTGACAAAGATTGCGAACTACTCCAGGAAGACTTGGACAGAATATGGAAATGGAGCTGTACATGGCAAATGGAGTTCAACACGACAAAATGCAAGAAAATAGAGTTTGGCAAGAGTGAAAGAAGAATCAGGAGTATGTACAAGATAGGAAATGAAGACATAAAACCAGTCATGAAGAAAAAGACCTTGGGGTGACAATTACCAATGACCTATCGCCAGAGAGACATATAAACAAAATAATTGGAGAAGTATTGAACTTATTGAGGAACATAAGAGTGGCATTCGTATATTTAGATGAAGAAATGATGAAGAAAATAATTACTGCAATGATAAGACCGAGGCTTGAATATGCAACAATACAGTGGGCTCGAACTTAAAGAAACACATAAGGAAACTAGAGAAAGTACAGAGGGCTGCAACGAAAATGGTGCCTGACTTAAGAGATTTGACTTATGAAGACAGACTGAAAAGAATGCAACTTCCAACCCTGGAAAACAGAAGAGAAAGGGGAGACCTGATAGCAATATACAGAGTGATGATTGGCATGGAAAAATGGATAGGGAAGATCTGTGTATGTGGAATGGAAGAATGTCGAGAGGGCATGGGAAAAACTAAAATGGCCACTTATAGGAGAGATGTGAAAAAATATAGCTTCCCTCATAGAAGGGTGGAAGCATGGAATAGTTTAGACGTGGAAGTGGTCAACGCAAGGAATATTCATGATTTTAAGAAAAAGCTGGACATTAATAGATATGGAGACGGGACAACACGAGCATAGCTCTTTTCCCGTATGTTACAATTAGGTAAATACAATTAGGTAAATACACACACACACACACACTAGAAAATGGAACAGTGCCAGCGGAGTGGAAAAGAGCTGAGGTGGTTCCCGTATATAAGAGCGGAAGGAAGGAAGAACCTTTAAATTACAGGCCGGTATCACTAACTAGTGTAATATGCAAGATGTGTGAAAAAGTAATAAAGAAGCAATGGATCAAGTTTCTTGAAGACAACAAAATATTATCAAATAGCCAATTTGGTTTTAGAAAAGGTCGGTCATGTGTGACAAATTTATTGAGTTTCTACTCTAGAATAGTTGATAAAGTACAAGAGAGAGAGGGATGGGTTGACTGTATTTATTTAGATCTAAAAAAGGCTTTTGATAAAGTGCCACATGAAAGATTACTATGGAAGTTAGAGGAGAAGGGTGGCTTAAAAGGAAGCACATTGAGATGGATGAAGAATTACTTAAGAGGGAGAGAAATAAGGACGATAGTTAAAGATATGAAGTCCAAGTGGAGAACAGTAGACAGCGGAGTGCCACAGGGGTCAGTATTGGCACCAATACTTTTTCTCGTATATATAAATGACATGCCAGAGGGAGTGAACAGCTACATAAATCTGTTTGCGGACGATGCGAAACTGTGCAGAGTCATTAAACAAAAAGAGGATTGTGAAATACTACAGGAAGACTTAAACAAGATCTGGAAATGGAGCAAAAATTGGGAGATGGAATTCAACGTGGACAAAAGCCATGTCATGGAAATGGGAAAAAGTGAAAGACGACCAGTGGGAATCTATAAGATGGGAGATGGAGTAGAACTAGAAAAAGTAAAAAAGGAAAAGGACTTGGGAGTGACAATGGAAGAAAATAATCAACCGGTTAGCCATATTGATAGAATTTTCAGAGAGACATATAATTTGCTAAGGAATATTGGAGTAGCATTTCACTATATGGACAAGGAAATGATGAAGAAATTGATAAGTACTAAATTAAGACCTAGATTGGAATATGCAGGAGTTGTGTGGACTCCCCATAAAAAGAAACACATAAGAAAATTAGAGAGACTACAAAAAATGGCTACAAGAATGGTTCCAGTATTTAAAGGGATGGCATATGAGGAGAGACTAAAGGCAATGGATCTACCAACCTTGGAGCAGAGAAGAGAGAGAGGGGATCTGATACAAGTTTATAAATTGATTAACGGAATGGATGAAGTGGATAATGAGAAACTGATCCTGAGAGAAGAATATGACTAGAAGCACAAGATCGCATAGTAAGAAACTAAGGAAGGGACGATGTCTGAGAGATGTGAAAAAATTTAGTTTCCAAAAGATGTGTTGAGACTTGGAACAGTTTGAGTGAGGAAGTGGTATCAGCAAAGAGTGTACATAGTTTTAAAGAAAAATTGGATAAGTGTAGATATGGAGACGGGACCACACGAGCATAAAGCCCAGGCCCTGTAAAACTACAACTAGGTAAATACAACTAGGTAAATACACACACACACACACACACACACACACACACACACACACACACACACACACACACACACACACACACACACACACACACACACACACACACACACACAGTTTGAGGCTCATATTGATAAGATGTTTGGAAAAATGTATAATTTGATAAAAAATATTGGATTAGCCTTCCATTATATGGATAAAGATATGATGAAGAAATTAATTAGTACAGTAATTAGACCAAGATTGGAATATGCTGGAGTGGTTTGGTCCCCTTATAAAAAGAAGCATATAAGGAAGTTAGAGAGATTGCAGAGAATGGCAACAAAAATGGTTCCAGAATTGGCAGAAATGACCTATGAAGAGAGATTAAAAGAAATTAATTTGCTTACCTTGGAACAAAGAAGAGAAAGAGGAGATTTAATACAGGTTTATAAACTGTTGAACGGACTGGATGAAGTGGATAATGAGCAAATGATGTTGAGAGAGGAAAACTTAAATAGAACTACGAGATCGCATAGTAAAAAGATAGCCAAGGGAATATGCTCGAAGGATGTGAAAAAATATAGTTTCCCACAAAGATGTGTGGAGGTGTGGAATGGTTTGAGTGAGGAGGTGTGTCAGCGAGGAGTGTGCATAGTTTTAAAGGAAAGTTGGATGTGTGTAGATATGGAGACGGGGCCACACGAGTATGATACCCAAGCCCTGTAAAATTACAACTAAGTGAATACAACTAGGTGAATACACA
The DNA here is from genome assembly GCF_017591435.1 of Portunus trituberculatus. Classification (NCBI taxonomy): domain Eukaryota; kingdom Metazoa; phylum Arthropoda; class Malacostraca; order Decapoda; family Portunidae; genus Portunus; species Portunus trituberculatus. The sequence continues at coordinate 5,310,878 of NC_059295.1, forward strand.
TAAATAATAGATATAACGTATGGAGGAAAGACAGAGGGGGTAAAGGAGGAGGAGGAGTCATGATAATGACAAAGAAAGAGATGGTGGTAAACCATGTGAAATGTGGGGAAGGAAAAGCAAAAGTACTGTATATTAAGATGCATATTAATAAAAAGAGTTAACAATCATTGTAACATACGTGCCATCAAAAACGAATGCATGGACCATCCAAGAATATAAAGACATGATAGAAGACACTATAAGGAGTCTAACGAGTCATTAAAGAAAGGAGACTTCAGCTGTAAAGAAGTGGACTGGGAAAATTATGAAAGTGGTATGGTGGAAGAAGCTTCGGGAGAAAGATTCCTAAACCTAATGATAGATAATATGATGGATCAAAAAGTAAAGGAAAACACAAGATTCAAAGGAAACGATGAACCGGCGAGATTGGACCTGGTTCTTACAAGGGGTATACAAATGAATGATGATATAGGATATAAGTGCCCATTGGGAAAGAGTGACCATGTAATATTAGAAATGGATATAGAAGAGGGAAAAGAAGATAGAGATGAATCATACAAAGGAGACCGATTGAATTACAGAAAGGCTGATATTGAGAATCTCAAGAACTATTTCAAATATGCTAACTAGGAGGAGATGGAAAACTCTGAGAGGATGCAAGAGAAATATAACTCATTTTTTGGAAATATACAAAACAGGAGTCAGGGAATATGTCCTGAAATATACACCTAAGGAAGAAGGAACAAAAGATTGGTTTAACGCAAAGTGTGCCAGGGCAAAGGAGAAAAGAGATGGAGCATGGAAAAGGTGGAGAAGAAATAGAAATGCAGTAAATAAGGTAAACTTCAAGACAGCGAGAAATGAATATGTTAAAGTGAGGAAGGAATGGGAGAAGATCTATGAAAAAGACATAGTAAAAAAACGCAAGCAGCAACCAAAATTGTTTTACAGATTCATAAACAGAAAAATAAGACAAAAAGAAACAATAGAAAGGTTAAAAGGAGAAAATAAGATGGTGGAAGACCCAAAAAGTATGGCAGAACTGTTAAATAATAAGTTCCAGGAGGTCTTTACTAAGGAATCCAAATTTGAAAGGCCACAGGGTAATAGAAAGACAGTCTATATGAAAGAGATTAAAGTAACCAAACTTGAAATAAAAGAGTTAATGAAGGAACTGGATGAAGAAAAGGCAATGGGACCGGATGGATTCTCAGGCAGAATACTGCAAGAATGTAGGGAAGAACTAGCAAGACCTATACACAACATCATAGAATGCTCAATAGAAAATGGAACAGTACCAATAGAATGGTAAAGAGCTGAGGTGGTTCCCATATATAAGAGCGGAAGGAAGGAAGAACCTTTAAATTACAGATCGGTATCACTAACTAGTGTAATATGTAAGATGTGTGAAAAAGTAATAAAGAAACAATGGATTGAGTTCCTTGAAGACAACAAATTATTATCAAATAGCCAATTTGGTTTTAGAAAAGGTCGGCCGTGTGTAACAAATTTACTGAGTGTCTACTGTAAAATAGTTGACAGGGTACAAGAGAGAGAGAGAGAGGGATGGGTTGATTGTATTTACTTGGATTTAGAAAAGGCATTTGATAAAATGCCACATGCAAGGTTACTGTGGAAATTAGAGGAGAAGGGTGGTTTAAAAGGAAGCACATTGAGATGGATGGAAAATTATTTGAGGGGGAGAGAAATAAGGACAGTAGTCAAAGATATGAAGTCCAGGTGGAGAGCAGTAGAAAGTGGAGTGCCACAGGGGTCAGTATTGGCGCCAATACTTTTTCTCATTTATATAAACGACATGCCAGAAGGAGTGAACAGCTACATCAATCTGTTTGCGGACGATGTGAAATTGTGCAGAGTCATAAAGCAAAAAGAGGATTGTGAAATACTGCAAGAAGACCTAAATAAGATCTGGGAATGGAGTAAAAAGTGGGAAATGGAATTCAATGTGGACAAAAGCCATGTCATGTAAATGGGAAAGAGTGAAAGATGACCCGTGGGAATCTATAAGATGGGAGATGGAGTTGAACTGGATAAAGTAAAAAAGAAAAAGGATTTGGGAGTGATGATGGAAGAAAATAATCAACCAGCAAGCCATATTGATAGATTTTTCAGAGAGACATATAATTTGCTAAGGAATATTGGAATAGCATTTCACTACATGGACAAAGAAATTATGAAGAAACTGATAAGTACTATAATAAGACCCAGATTGGAATATGCAGGAGTAGTGTGGACCCCTCACAAAAAGAAAGACATAAGGAAGCTGGAGAGATTACAAAAAATGGCTACAAGAATGGTCCCAGAACTTGAAGGGATGACATATGAGGAGAGACTAAAGGGTATGGATCTTCCAACATTGGAACCGAGAAGGGAGAGAGGGGATCTCATACAAGTTTATAAATTGATCAACGGAATGGACCAAGTGGACAATGAGTATCTGATCCTGAGAGAAGAATATACCAGTCAAAGCACAAGATCGCATAGTAAGAAGCTGAGGAATAATAATAATAATATAATAATAATAATATTATATTGTCATAATGTCACATACAGTGATCACAGATAGATAATGATTTGTATAGTGAAAGTAGACAGAATGACAAAGAAGATGAGATACCCTCAGGTCTATGTGTCCTAGATACTCTCTAAAAAATAAAAGCAAAGATACAAGTTTATTACCTTATTATGAAATTTTGTTTATACTGATTATATTATGAGTAAAAGCTACTAACTTAAATCTTTAAAAATAATACATTAACTGTAATTAAATATAAGATGCTTAAAATAGGTAAAGATTTGTGAATATCAATACTAATGAGAAATATACAGCGTAATTAAGAAGAGAGAGAGAGAGAGAGAGAGAGAGAGAGAGAGAGAGAGAGAGAGAGAGAGAGAGAGAGAGAGAGAGAGAGAGGAGAAATATATATAGAAAAAAAATAGTACATAAATCTTTCTAGCTATTAACACTTATTATTGCAGTAATAGTGCTATGTGTTACTGAGGTCATTATTTAACACAAACTGTTTAAGTTTGTGTTTGAATGTAGCAATGCTGCAGTTATGTGGTACATGTCTTGCAATATTATTCCATATTATTGCACCTTTATATCTAAATGTTTTCTGCATCATGGCTGTTCTACATAATGCTACATGAATTTTCTGACAATGTCTTGTTATATGGGAGTGAACCTGATGGTTGCTGAGAAACATATCATTGAATATTTGGGGCAAACACCTGTTGCTGTATTTATACATTAGCTTACTGACAGCGAATATATAAATTTTATGGAGAGGCAGTACTTGTAGTGAAAGGAATAGTGGTGCAGTATGATCCCTGTAATTTGCAGATGCAGTAATCCTGATAGCTTTTTTCTGCCTTTTGAATAAAGAATCAATATGGCATCTTTTTTTTTTTCTTTTACGGTAAGGCTTATAGCGCCTGTAGGCACACTTGAAGAGTGTATGGGAAGCGCTGTTCAGCTTCTGCCCATTAGTGGCGCAGGCAGTTTTATTTATAGTGGTACCCATATTAGGGCCCATATCACCGCCCAAGCTCATCTTGAGTGTAACCACCTAGAACCTGGCTATCATGGTGATATGTGGGAAACTTTAAACCACTCGACAAATGGCAAAGTGTTTTAAGGCTGTACGTGGTGGGATTCGAACCTACGCGTGGATGTCTGCCCGATCCCACACTCACCACCTTATCCACTATGCCACTGCCTCCCTCCTGCTTGCACTATTTCATACCTCTATTCCATATAGTAGGCAAGGGTATATAAAGCTATTACAATGAGGATTGACTTACACAAAAATTTCCTAGCTTTGACTAACATTTCAATTCCTTTGGCAATTTTGGTTTTAGTTACTCTGACATGCTCGGACCAAGATAAAGTTGTATCAATTGTAACCCCTAAAAATTTGACATGATTAGCTCTATTGATAGTTTTGTTGCATAAGATTACATCAACATGTAACAAGAATTCCCGTCCTTTTGTATGGAATACCATGCATTTGGTCTTTTCTACATTTAAGGATAATTTGTTTGCATTTATCCAATCCAGCACCTTAGCTAATTCAGCGTTTATTTTAACAATTATTTAATTTATGTTAGTACCTTCTAGAAAAACATTGGTATCATCAGCAAACAGAATGGGATTAAGAGAGGAGGAGACATATATGAGAAATAGTAATTGTCCAAGAATGGAACCCTGTGGGACATCACAAGTAATACTTTTGGTAGAGGACATAACATTGTTGTAGCCAACATACTGGGATCTGTTTGAGAGATAACTTTTCAACCAGTCATGTGCAGCACCTCTAATCCCATACTTAAACAATTTTCGGAGAAGAATGTTATGATCTATGGTGTCAAAAGCCTTACTAAAATCAAGAAAAACTCCTAATACAAATCTACCAGCTTCTAGTGCACATGCAATTTTATCTATTAATGTGATCAATGCTAAGTTTGTTCCATACCCATGTCTGAAGCCAAATTGATACTCATAAAATATACTATGCTTAGTGATGAAAGAGTATAATCTTGTATACATAAGGTGCCCAAATATCTTAGAGAACACTGGCAGCACTGAGATAGGCCTATAATTAACCATTACCTCAGGATTGTTTCCCTTAAATACAGGAGTAACCTTTGCTAGTTTCAATTCTTTAGGAAAAATACCTTGCCTGAATTTGCAATATAAATTAGCGGGTGGCAGATAAATGAGTGAGTCTTTTATAACTTTTGTATGAATACTGTTGCATCCTGGACTTTTGCTTTGAAGTCCCTTGATAATTTGGGAGATTTCAGGAAGGGAAGATGTCTAAGAGATATTAAAAAGTATAGTTTCCCGCAAAGATGTGTTAAGACGTGGAACAGTTTGAATGAAGAAGTAGTGTCTACAACGAGTGTGCATAGTTTTAAAGAAAGATTGGATGGGTGTAGATATGGAGACGGGGCCACACAAGCATAAAGCCCAGGCCCTGTAAAACTACAATTAGGTAAATACACACACACACACACACACTATGTTCCATATATACATCAGTGATATGCAGAAGGGTTTGACCAACTACAAGAATCTATTTGCTGATGATGGAAAATTGTTAAGAGTAATAAGGAGCCAAGGTGATTGTACGGAGTTGCAAAGAGATCTTGCTAAAATTTATGAGTGGAGCAAGAGATAGAAATTAGACTTCAACTCTAAGAAATTTCAATTGATGAAATTGGGAAAGAATAAAAGAAAACCTGCATGTGACTATAAAATGGGGGAAGGAATAATAATGAAAACCAAAGAGGAGAAAAACCTGGGATTGGCTATTCAAGATACTCTAGCTGTCCCTGGAACACTATATAATTATGATATTTTGGTCAACATACAAGATGTTATCAAATATTAGGGTGGCATTTCATGACATGGATAAGGATATGATAGAAAAAATTATAAGCACTATGCTATGTCCCAGGCTGGAGTATGCAGCAGTGGTGTGGTCACTGCATATGAAAAAGGACATAAGAAAATTAGAAAGGATACAGAGGACAGCTACTACTAGAATAATAGGTACTAGTGTTTGTTTAATTTTCATGAATTATTCTAACATAATTACTTATTCTATATGCTAGTACTATTCTATTTCTAAGTGGTTTCATGCTTTTCCGTTTCAATATAAGAAATTTCAGACTGATATGTGAATTTACTGGAGATAGAATGCCAGAAGCTTATCATGGCGGGGCTCAGCGTCACGGGTCTCCACCCTCCCTGCCTCTACCTCCTTACTCCTCCTCCTCTCTTCCTATAACTCCTTACCCCTCCTCCATTCATTTCCCTCTCATTCCTTTCTCTTCTTCCCTCTCCTCTCTCTCTTTCACTCCCCCCTTCCCTCCATCTCCCTTTCCTAAAGGTCATGTCATATTACTTGACCCTGTTTTATTCCCTTCGACCAACAGAGTTGCCTCCTTTTCGCTCCTTCACTTTCCTTTCAATCTCTCCATTGATGAGAAAGAGAGAGAGAGAGAGAGAGAGAGAGAGAGAGAGAGAGAGAGAGAGAGAGAGAGAGAGAGAGAGAGAGAGAGAGAGAGAGAGAGAGAGAGAGAGAGAGAGAGAGAGAGAGAGAGAGAGAGAGAGAGAGAGAGAGAGAGAGAGAGAGATCATGTCCGTCATCCCCACCCTCCATCTCTCTCTCTCGTGTGTTTATTTATTTTTTTTTATTGTGGGTAACGTCTCCACCCGTCTTTATTTATTAGGCATCACAAGGTGTGAAGGCAGCTGCCCCCGCCTTGCCGCAGCCTGCTGTGACGTAGTACAACCTGTGTGTTTGTGTCAGGGAGACGGCTGGCTGATATGATGCTAACGCTGCCAACGGAAACTGCGAAACTGGCTAACTACCAACTGTGAACTGACTGAGTAAGCCTACTCGTCGTGTACTCGTACAGGTCTCTCTTTCCTTCACCCAAACCCGTGTGTTGGACTGTTGGCACCGTTAGGCTTGTTCTTAGGAATTGGACTATTCCATTAATGTCTGGGTGGTTGTGCGGCATGCACTGCCTTCTTCCCCAACAAAATACCAAAAAAAAAAATCTTTACTCTTTAGTTTGAAGGCCTGTATTACATTTTCAACGCATAAATTGAACATGTAATTGAATGAAATTGAATGAAAACCGAGTAAACCGAGTAGTACTCACTCAAATCCAAAAACCGAGTAAACTGAGTACTACTCGGACCGAAACTGCCATCCCTACGCAAGGCACATCAACCACTGCCCGCCTCCGCCTGGGCCACACCACGCTCAGTGCTCACTTGCATCGCCTACGTCTGTCTTGTGATTTTTCTGCCCTTGGTGTGGGACTACTGAGTCCATGGAACATTTGCTTTCAATGCCCACGCCTCCTCTCAACATACTGCATTCGCTGGCTCTCCTGGCCATCACAACCTCAACCTGCCCACCCTCCTGGCGGCTCAGGCGTCATTCTCCTGGCAACCTGCTGTCCTTCGCCTTACTTGTGCCTTCTTGAGAAAGACCGGCCAGCTACCACGCCTGTGATACCCACACATGAGTACCCCAGGGCTCATAAGGATCCATAGATTTTCGTGGCCTCTTTTGAATCCTTATGAGCCCTGGGGTAGTCCTGTGTGGTTATCACAGGCGTGGTAGCTGGCAGGTCTTCCTCAAGAAGGCACAAGTAAGGCGAAGGACAGCAGGTTGCCAGGAGGGGTGGATGGCTGGATGCCTGAGGCCGCCAAGAGATTGGGCAGGTCGAGTGTTGTGATGGCCAGGGCGGAGAGTCGGGAGCGTAATGCAGTATGGTGAGAGAGAAAGCGTGGGCATTGAAGCAGGAAATGTTCCATGGCCTCAGGGGTAGTTCTACACCAAGGGCAGAAGTGGTCACGAGACAGTCGACGGAGGCGATACAAGTAAGGAGTATGGTGTGGCCCAGGCGGAGGCGGGCAGAAAATATTATATATATATATATATATATATATATATATATATATATATATATATATATATATATATATATATATATATATATATATATATATATATATGAACATGTTTTATTTGCCTTATAAGTTCATAGCCACGAGAGAATGCAGGGAAAAATAAGGGGTGGGGGAGGAAGCATGGGAGAAATTTTAAGTTACTCCTAATAACGTTTTCTATGATATTACTCGCTTCTAACAGATGGCAGCACCGTCGCTGTCCTCCAAACTTTAACCCACACCAAAACTTCCTCTCTGTATATTCCTTGATGCTGTCCGACTTGCTGTGTTCGTTAGACTATACATGCTCTGCCACCAAACGGGCATGAGACTTCGTGCTGCTAACCATTCCCCCATGGAGACAGCTCGCCACCATCTTTAACATCAACTGGCTTCAGGGGAAGAAGGCTGTTGTTACCGAGGTGGAGATCCAACACACTTCTGGGCCCGCGTTACTAGTCTCCCTCCATCCCTACATCTTTACACTGAGCCTCCAAGATGGATGAATATAATGTGGGTGCAAGTGTGTGGTCATGTGAATGTGCCCTCAGATTCCGACTGTTGAGTGAAAGGAGAAAGAAGGGGGTAGAGGAGAGGAGGAGGATGGTTGTGACTAGCACACCTCAGGTGTGTGTGGTGGGTGACTCTCAGGTTAGGTATTTAGATAGCACTTTCTGTGGGAAAGACAGGGATAGAAGGACAAACGTGTGTATGCCTGGTGCAGGTGTGAAGGCAGTGAGTGAGGAGGTGCAGAAGAGAGTTGGGGGGATGGAGAGGGAGGGTGTAGTAGTTTTGCACGTAGGTGGGAACGATGTCAGAGCAGGTGGGTCGGAGGAGTTAGTGGCAAGATTTCGGGAAATGTTAGGCAGGTGTGTAGTGTTAGGAGGTGTGTAGTGTCAGGAATCTTGCCTCGTGTGTATGTTAGCAGGGAATGGTTGTCTAGAGCCATTGGTGTGAATGCTCGGGTAAAAGGGATGTGTAAGGATGTGGGTGTCAGCTTTGTGGATGTATGGGATAGGTTCTATGGGCGAAGGGATTTGTATGCTAGGGATGGTGTGCATCTGAGTAGGAAGGGTGTGGATGTGCTGAGTGGATGTCTGGAGGGGGAGTTGGGATGGAGTGTAGGGGGTGAGGTAGCAAATGCATTCCAGAAGAAAGATGCTAGACATAAATTAGATAGGATAAACAGAGATAGTGAAAAGATTAGGAAAGATTTCCAGGTGCAAATAGGAGAGAATAAGATTAGGATTCCAAATAAGGAGACAGCATCTAGGAAGGTAGCAGGACTTAAATGTTTTATGTAAATGCCAGGAGTCTTAGGAACAAGAAGGACGAGTTATCTAGTTATATAGTTGAGGAGGACTTAGATGTTGTATGTGTCACAGAGGCATGGGTAAATGAGGAAAAGTTTAGGAAAATAGGAAAGAATATGAAGTAGATGGATACATTATGTATTTACACCAGAGAATTGGTAGGATAGGTGGAGGAGTAGTTATTTATGTAAAAATCCTTCATTTCCAGTCAGGTTAATGGTATTAAGGTAGATAACAGAGTAGAGTCCTTATGGCTGGATGTTAGAGTAAACAAAAGTAAGGTTATTAGAGTAGGAGCTTTTATAGACCACCTAACCAGTCAGCAGATGTAGACAACCTTATGGTAGATGAGATAAATAGGGGTGTACTAGTCAGACAATTATCTTAGGGATTTTAATCTTAAGTCAGTAAACTGGGAGAGGATGGTAGGAGATGCTAGTGAAAATAAGTTTATGGAAAGTTTTCAGGATAACTATTTAGTGCAGATGGTAGATAAACCTACTAGGGGGAGGAAGGTTTTAGACATAGTACTAACAAATATTGAGCATTGTTTAAAGGAAGTTGAGGTAGGAGAGACTTTAGCAAACAGTGACCATCATATAATTAGATTTATCATTAATTCCAGTAGGGATAATATAGTGAATAAGACTAGAGTCCCAAACTATCAGAAAGGCAATTATGGTAGGTTACGTCAGTTATTAGGAGAGGTAAACTGGGAAGATAGTTTTGGAAATAAAACTGCACAGGAGATGTGGGATATTTTTAAGGTTGTAGTAAAGGGTATAGTGATGCAGTGTATCCCTTACAAAGATATAAGGCAGAGAAACAGGAAGCCATTATGGTGGACTCATGAGATAGGTAGCCAGATCAGAGAGAAGAAGAGGGCATACAGAGAGTTGCAGAAAAGTGGGAAGATGTAGATTTGATTAGGTACAGACAGGTCAGAGATGATTTGAGTAAGGTTATAAAAAAGTAAAAGGCAGGCAGAGATAAAACTAGCTAGAGCTGGGAGTAAAGATCCCAAAAATTATATAGTTATTACAAGGTCAGTGATAAAAGAAATAAGGATAGGATTGGACCACTCAGAAAAGATGGTGTAGTAGTGGATCAAAATGAAGACATAGTAGAATTATTGAATGAACAATTTTCTTCAGTATTTACTAGGAAAGAATAGGAAATCCTGTTACAAACAGTGCGACGAGTAGTTTAAGAGCTTTAGAAAATATTGATATAAAACCGGGAATTATTAGGAAATTTATTCTTGAACTAGACGATAGGAAAGCTAGTGGTCCTGATGAGCTACATGCCAGAGTACTTAGGGAGGGTGTAGACAGTATTTCTGAAGCACTTAAGTTAATCTTTGAAAGATCACTTAGGTTTGCTGAGATACCTCAGGACTGGAAGTTAGCTAATGTTACTCCAATATTTAAAAAGGTAGGAAGGATGATGCGAATAATTATAGACCGATCAGTTTAACTAGTATAGTATGTAAGATACTAGAGAAAATCATTAAGGGTAGTATTTGGGAGCATTTAAATGAGAATAGATTAATTAGAGATACCCAACATGGCTTTAGATCAGGGAGGTCCTGTCTTACAAATTTGCTCGATATCTTAGAATATATTACCAAGGAGTTAGATGATGGAAATAGCATAGATGTTATATATCTAGATTTTAGCAAGGCGTTTGATAAGGTACCGCATAGGAGGCTAGTGTACAAATTGAGACTACATGGGATAGGGGTAGGTTAGTTGATTGGATTAGTGAATGGCTTTCTGATAGGAAACAGAGAGTAGTATTAAATGGGGCAATGTCTGAGTGGAAGGAAGTGGTTAGTGGGGTACCCCAAGGATCAGTGCTAGGACCTCTTCTTTTCTTGGTGTACATTAACGATTTAGATATAGGAATTAGTAGCAAAGTATCAAAGTTTGCAGATGATACTAAGATAGCATGTGCAGTACAGGGTGAAAAGGACAATTACAGAATACAACGAGACCTGGACAGGCTGATAGCATGGGCAGACAGGTGGCAGATGGAGTTTAATTCTAAAAGTGTCAGGTTATGCATTTAGGTAAAGACAACACAAACTTTAACTATGAGATGGAGGGATGTTGGCTAGAGGCAGTAGAGGAAGGAAAGGATTTAGGAGTAGTGATAGACAGGACTATGAAATTTTCAAAGCAATGTTTAGAAGCAAGAAATAGGGCAAATAGGATCCTGGGTTTTATAAATAGAAATGTTAGTTATAAAAGTAAGGAAGTGGTGCGTAGCTTATATAATTCCTATGTTAGGCCCCATTTAGAGTATTGCATACAGGCCTGGTCACCCCACTATAGGCAGGATATCAACATGTTAGAAGCAGTTCAGAGAAGAGCAACTAGGATGATACCAGCATTAAAGCGCCTGGAGTATAGAGATAGATTAAAGGAATTAAACATGTTTTCATTTGAGAGGAGATGTATAAGAGGGATATGATAGAGTTATTTAAAATGTTCTCAGATACAAACTACATAGATGTGAGATCTTTCTTTACCTTAGAGGAGGGAAATAGGACTAGAAATCATGGCAGGAAGATTAGAAAGCAAGGCTGCAGGTTAGATATAAGAAAATATTTCTTTAGTCATAGGGTGGTAGACTTCTGGAATGCATTGCCAGAGAGGGTTGTAAATAGCACTAGTTTGACAATGTTTAAAAACAGATTAGATAAGCACTTAAATTTATTAGATTTATAGTTATGTATAGCACTGCATGATAGTTTTTATAAGAAATTTACTATAGTTAAACAAGACATGATCCCCATGTATGGGGACCACAAATTGTAGAGGATTTCGCTGCAGGACTTAGCCCTGTTAATTGGCCAAATATTTAGAATTAGTATATAATGTATTGTGTACTTGTAAGTGTATCTTTAAGTACTGATGACGAGGTCGCTGTGCGACTGATACAGGATAATCTAAATGGGCCCTGGTGGCCCTTTGTTATCCTATTATTTATGTTATGTTATGTTATGTTATGTTATGTTATGTTACATTGGTGTTTACTGCTGAAATTTTTGCTGCTGACAAAGCCATAGATTATGCTTTAAATTCACATCATCATTCAATTGTTATTTATTTATTTTTTTTCAGATTATGGCAGTGGAGGAGATTATGACAAGAAAAGGGAAACTGGCTGATGATACTGAATTTTATGATAAATGGATAAAAAGAGATATGACCCTGGAAGGAGGGAAAAGGAGTGCTAGGAAATGAAGCTAGGAAAAAAAAAAAAAAACGAGAAAAGGACGAATATCGAGGAGATTTTTTTACTGGAGCGTTCTAGATATGAGACTGAAGAAGCGGTATCTTTGGAAGAGGGAGGAGGTCGTGGAAGAGGCAAGAAATTAAGAGTGACTTATACTAATATAGATGAGTTGTTATCCAGCGTGTTGGAGGTTAGAGATTATTTGAAGGGGAAAAAAAAAAAAACATGTAGCATAGTAGAAAGAAAGCTAAAGATGGAGATCCATGTTAGCTTTAAGGAAGAGGGATATAATAGCTGGAGAAGAGACAGTAAGGGAAAAGGGGGAAGAGGAGTGCTAATAATGGTTCATAATAATATATGTGTGGAGGAAGTATTACAATATAGTGATGGCATGGTGGAAGTAATGGGAGCAACAATCAAGACAGAGGAATTGAAAAAAAAAAAAGAAAAACCATTGTTACGTATGTGCCACCTAAGACAAATACATGGAGAACTGAGGAACATAAGGAAATGCAAGGAGAGGTGATTAAGTGGTTAAATAATATGATAAGAAGAGATGGAAAAATACTAGTAATAGGATACTTTAACTGTAAAGGAGTAAACTGGAGAGAGATGGAAGTAATGGGTAACGCTGGATCATGGAGCGAGGAGATGTTACAGTCAAATATGGTGAATACACTGGATCAGTGGGTGGAAGAACCAGCACGGTACAATTTGGAAGAACCTTCGTTGCTTGACCGAGTATTCACAAAGAAGCCAGAGCACCCTCCCACCATACAATACCTTATATATATATATATATATATATATATATATATATATATATATATATATATATATATATATATATATATATATATATATATATATATATATATATATATATATATATATATATATATATATATATATATATATATAACGTATTTATCAACAATTTCCTTTCTAGGTATGTAACACACCCCCCCCCAACCAACACACGCCCGGTAGCTCAGTGGTTAGAGCGCTGGCTTCACAAGCCAGAGGACCGGGGTTCGATTCCCCAGCCGGGTGGAGATATTTGAGTGTGTCTCCTTTCACGTGTAGCCCCTGTTCACCTAGCAGTGAGTAGGTACGGGATGTAAATCGAGGAGTTGTGACCTTGTTGTCCCGGTGTGTGGTGTGTGCCTGGTCTCAGGCCTATCCGAAGATCGGAAATAATGAGCTCTGAGCTCGTTCCGTAGGGTAACGTCTGGCTGTCTCGTCAGAGACTGCAGCAGATCAAACAGTGAAACATATATATATATATATATATATATATATATATATAATTAAAATATTACATACCTGGAAAGAAAATGGTTAATAAATAAGTTTTTTAGTGTTGTAAATATTTCTGTAATTATATATATATATATATATATATATATATATATATATATATATATATATACAACATGGAAAAAAATGTTTATTAGCCCTTTCCTTTCCAGTTATGTAATATTATATATATATATATATATATATATATATATATATATATATATATATATATATATATATATATATATATATATATATATATATATATATATATATATATATATATATATATATATATATATATATATATATATATTACAGAAATATTTACAACACGAAAAAAAAACTTATTCATTAACCATTTCCTTTCCAGGTATTTAATATTTTAATTGTCATAATTTTTCTGTGCCTAATTTTTTCTTTTTAACAGATATTTTCCCGCTATATTTATTATATTTATCTTTTTTTTATTATTTTTTTGGTGTCTTTTTTTCCTCCTACAGTTTTGTTCTTCCAGCTCCGCTGCGGGACACAACAACAAACAGTACTTGATTTGTATCTTTTCCATCGAGTATCATGATTTTTTTTATTTCACTTTTCATCTAATTATATTCAAGATCTTAATATATATATATATATATATATATATATATATATATATATATATATATATATATATATATATATATATTACGTTAAGGAAATTTAAAAACAGATACTTCAGTTTTGCTACCGTATCGTGCCCTAAAAAATCTGAGAGTGAGGTAAATAAGAGGGAAGGAGTGGTACATAGACCTGGTGGTGGTGGAGATGGTAGGGATAACAGTAGTGAGGAAGGTGCATGTTGAGGTCATAGTTGGTGTGGTGAGATGGTGGAAAGGGTAAGGTTATGTTTGGGTGGGGGATGAGGATAGTACAGTACATACATTATATAGGTATAACTGCTATAGCAGGAACTAATGAGACAGTGATTGTTGTGACTCAGGCAAGTCTACCTTTCTGTGTTGAGGCAGGTAAGAGCACCACCGCGCTCCAGGCTTGCCAACCTTTTCGGCCTCTGTGTTTTCTCTTTTAAATACTCCTTGAGATCAGTGGCTTCTTTCAATTAGGTTAATTTCTTTGTCAAGAGCCGATGGCCAAATATGCCTAAAATTTGAACTTTTAGCCCACAAATTGACTCATAATCATTATCATACTAAAAAGCAACGAAAAGATTACGGCAGAAGTTAGCAATGCGATTTCTTCTTGCTATAAAATTTTAGAATTCGTAAATTATTTAGTCACATAACATATCTTGCACATAGGCATTTGTTTTCATATTATGAGTATCAGTAGGGATGGGGCAGATGTGAGGATCAACGCTAGTTGGTAACTAGAGATGAGAGTTTCGTACTGCATTAACTCGGTCACTTATATGAATATAGTTCTGTCTCCTAAAGCCAGTATTAATCCTTTAATTATGTCTAAGTAACGTGCTGAATTTCCTAAAAATGCAGGATAATTAACGAGATAGTTTTTAACAAGTAACTCAAGTGGAAACTCAAGGACTGAACGGTTGGCAAGACTTGATTAGAATTCAGAGGCAGGTGTGTTCCTCTGTGGGCGTCCACAGGACTCCACGTTCAGTGTAACTTGTGCCGTTTGTGGTTATGGCGGCCGGGACGTGCTAGTGGTGCGAAGCGGTGGTATTTGTTGTGTATGACCCACCGAAAGTTATCACCATGAGCATATTAAAACGAGGAATGATCTTTATCACCTTCTTCGGGTGTTGCTTTGCCATAGCTCTAGCAGCAGCTGCTATGAGCACTAAATTCTGGCTAGAGGCAGAAGCAATCCAGAGGAGGATAAATCCTGACAAGACGCTGGAGGTGCGGCCCAATTCCACAGGACATGTAAACTTCGGGTTGTTCAAGGGCAGGAAATCCCTCAACGTAGGCTTCGGGACCAGACTTCATCATTTTGACAGTAAGTACCAAAGCACGGAGACTCCA
Source organism: Portunus trituberculatus (assembly GCF_017591435.1). Taxonomy (NCBI): domain Eukaryota; kingdom Metazoa; phylum Arthropoda; class Malacostraca; order Decapoda; family Portunidae; genus Portunus; species Portunus trituberculatus. The sequence continues at coordinate 5,326,228 of NC_059295.1, forward strand.
ATGCCCTTAGGGACCCACTCTGGCTGTGCTGCCTCTGCAATCCTTTAATAGTGGGCTGATACTGAGGTTCAGGGTCAGTACTAAGCTCACGTCTTGGTAGAAAGGTCTAAAAAATCTTACTATAGGATCAGATATACCGACTGCATGAACGAAGGTTTAGAAGGCCTTGATAAGGGAATGATTGAGTGAGAGTTGTCCTCAGCCCTCTCAGTCATGCCATGCCCTGTTCGTGTTGTGGTGAGTAAAGAGTCAGTGACCGACTGACTCTACCATGGTTTCTCCTGCGTTAGATATTATTGATTATTTCCTTTCTGGTTATCCCTCTCACCGCCTTACCCTTATTTACTAAGGTGTGTGGTTTGCTCCTGCTTGCTGACTTGGGCGGAACATGTTAATCCTTTGACAACATGAATATTGCTGAGGCTTGCTGGTGTCTCACGTTCGTTATATCCATGTTTAGATAGATGCTCATGTTACATTCGTGATACAATTGTCGATGGGCATGGAAATGAATAACTTACGTGATGGTGATCCATACACCAGACTTTGTGACGTTCATTTGAGAATAAATTTTGTTGATCTCAGCCGATGTGTGTCGCGCAGTGCTGTGGCTACAGTGTGGCATGGTAGCATATCGTGCTGGCTCCTCAGCGTCCCTGTGTGGCGGCGATGGGTATGATTGTCACGTGGATGACATATCTTCTGTAAGGGGATTCGGTTAATAATGAATGATTCTCTAATCCCATTTGCAATATAGTTTGGAGAAGGAAAATTTTGCTGTTGCCCTTTTACACTTATCGATTCAGTTTTTAGTTTAAAGGTAAGACTCATTTTTGGAGTAAATGAGTTTCGACTTCAATTTTTTTTTTTAATTCATTTAGGGTTCATATCAATCCATTCATATTTAGTTGTGGTTTTAGAAAGAACAAGAAAGGATTCTTGAAGTGACTTGTAGTAGTACCTAATAGGTATGTATGTGATAGGAAGCTAAGGAAAAGTTTCATGATCTTTAGTGTCAGTCCATTACGCTGTTTATAGGAAATGGGCTAGCTTTTGTCTTTAGTGTGTGTAATTCCTTAATAAGAAAGGGCAGTGGAGGGTAAAGAAATATTACAGATGTGCGACATATCAAACTATAAAACATTTTTGTTAGTTTCTGGAAATTTTCACTATACTTGCCATTTAAAAAAAAATATTGTAAAAGTGCGAATGTAACCTGTTATAAAGCACACACACATACACACACACACACACACACACACACACACACACACACACACACACACACACACATGTAAAGGTCGCTCTACTGGTGATCTGGCGCTCCTTACTGAGTCTTGGTCATCCTTTTTGGAGATTTCGGTGAAACTTTTGCTGTCATGTTAGACATTTCAAAAGCTTTTGATCGAGTCTGGCATAAAGCTTTGATTTCAAAACTGCCCACCTACGGTTTTTATCCTTCTCTCTGCAACTTTATCACAAGTTTCCTTTCCATCCGTCCTACTGCAGCCGTGGTAGATGGCCACTGTTCTTCTAGATCTACTAACGGTGGTGTTCCTCAGGGTTCTGTCCTGTCGCCCACTCTCTTTCTATAATTCATTAATGACCTTAACCAAACTTCTTTCCCTATCCACTCCTACGCTGATGATACCGTGCACCCTACATCTTTGCACGTCGTTTCGGAGACGACCAACCCTTCAGGACGTCAACAGATTCTCTCTCTCTCTCTCTCTCTCTCTCTCTCTCTCTCTCTCTCTCTCTCTCTCTCTCTCTCTCTCTCTCTCTCTTCTTTCTTTCTTTCTTTCTTTCTTTCTTTCTTTCTTTCTTTCTTTCTTTCTTTCTTTCTCTCTCTCTCTCTCTCTCTCTCTCTCTCTCTCTCTCTCTCTCTCTCTCTCTCTCTCTCTCTCTCTCTCTCTCTCTCTCTCTCTCTCTCTCTCTCTCTCTCTCTCTCTCTCTCTCTCTCTCTCTCACATAAACTGATACATATCTTTTTCACCCACATGCGGTTATATCATTGTATTAATAATGGACTTGACCTTGATAATGGCGTGGCATACAACACATTGCTGGAATGGAAAGCTTTATTTTGTTAATTAGTTGAAATTTTAGGTTTAATTAATGATATATTTAAGAAGATGGTAGAAAAGGAGATAGATCGACTAAAGATATTCAAGTCACCAGGACCTGATGAAATATACCCAAGGATACTTAAGGAGTGCAAGGAGGTCATTAGTGAGCCATTAGTAGTTTTTTTTTAGGATGTCACTGGAGTCAGGTGAGGTACCGATAATGTGGAGAAAAGCTAATATTGTTCCCATATTTAAGAATGGAGATAAAATCCAAACGTCTAATTACAGGCCTGTCAGCTTAACTTCAATTGTGGGTAAATTAATGGATTCAATAATAGCGAAAAAATTAGGGAACACCTGGACAAACACAGCTTGATAAATCACTCACAACATGGCTTTACGAAGAGAAAGTCGTGCCTTACAAACTTGTTGAGTTTTTATAGTAAGGTTTATGAAGCGGCAGATAAAGGTGATAATTATGACATTCTATACGTAGATTTCAGTAAAGCTTTTGATAAAGTACCTCACCAGAGGCTCTTTAAAAAGGCTAGAGCTTAATAAGGGATAGAGGGTAGAATATTAGGCTGGATTAAAGTCTGGTTAGGCGATAGGCGACTGAAAATAGTCATTAATGGATCTAATTCCGAGTGGGGTGAGGTAATTAGTGGGGTGCCACAGGGATCAGTTTTAGGGCCATTATTAATTTTAATATATATTAATGACTTGGATAGCGGAATTAGCAGTGACATTAGTAAATTTGCAGACGACACGAAGATAGGTAGATGAATTAAAGGTCCAATTCGTACTTATGCCATTGTCTTGCAGGCAGATGTGGAGGATGAAAGAATGGACAGATATATGGCAAATGCAGTTCAATATTAAAAAGTGCAAGGTACTGAGCGTAGGCAGAGATAATCCACACAATAGGTACACGATAGATAACGAGACACGCGGAAGTTCCAAATTTGAAAAAAAAATTAAGTCATAGTCAGCTCCGATCTCGGTCAAAGGAAGCAATGTACCGAGGCTAGAAATAAGGCGATTAGGGTACTAGGATTAATTTATAGAAGTGTTAAAAACAGAAGTCCCGAAGTAATACTAAAAATTATACTTGGTGCTGGTCAGGCCACATATTGACTATGCGATACAATTCTGGTCCCCACATTATAGGAAGGATATAGCTCTATTGGAGTCAGTGCAAAGGAGGATGACTAAAAAGATACAGGGAATGAGGGATATTCCCTCTGAAGCGAGATTGAAGATAGTCAAACTGCATTCCTTACAGAGACATAGGTTAAGAGGAGACCTGATAGAAGTATTTAAGTGGTATAAGGGTTTTAACAAAGGGGACATGAACGAAGTTCTTAGGATCAGTAGCAGGGACAGAACCAGAAATAATGGGTTTAAACTTGAAAAAATCAGGTTTAGGAGAGAAATGGGAAGATTGGTTTTCAGAGTGGTTGATGAGTGGAATGGGCTCAGTGATCATGTAGTCAGAGCTGAGTCAATAGGGAGCTTTAAAAGAAGATTAGATAAGTTCATGGATGAGGATGATAGATGGAATTAGGTAGCTTTAAAAATATAGGGGCTGTTACGTGTAGGCCTGGCGGCCTCTTGCAGCTTCCCTCTTTTCTTATGTTCTGACTCATAAAATGAAATCACTTAAGGGAAGTGATGGTGATCGTTGTGTGTGTGTGTGATTCACTGTTTGATCTGCTGCAGTCTCTGACGAGACAGCCAGACGTTACCCTACGGAGCGAGCTCAGAGCTCATTATTTCCGATCTTCGGATAGGCCTGAGACCAGGCACACACCACACACCGGGACAACAAGGTCACAACTCCTCGATTTACATCCCGTACCTACTCACTGCTAGGTGAACAGGGGCTACACGTGAAAGGAGACACACCCAAATATCTCCACCCGGCCGGGGAATCGAACCCCGGTCCTCTGGCTTGTGAAGCCAGCGCTCTAACCACTGAGCTACCGGGTGTGTGTATGTGTGTGTGTGTGTGTGTGTGTGTGTGTGTGTGTGTGTGTGTGTGTGTGTGTGTGTGTGTGTGTGTGTGTGTGTGTGTGTGTTCACGCGCGCTAACGTGGGTGCATGCATGCGTGGTGCGCGTTTCTGCATGCGTGCGACCCCTTCCTCCCACAAAATATACAGCACAGAGAGAGAGAGAGAGAGAGAGAGAGAGAGAG
>NC_059295.1:5340494-5377994 GCF_017591435.1 Portunus trituberculatus
CCTCAGTTGATAACTCGAGATTAGTATGATATTTTCTTTCCACCTAGGTTAGTAAGTAGACTACAAAACACCATGAGCATATGAAGCCCCATAAATGAGTTTATTTTGAAAACTTAGAAATCAAAGTCTGATAGTGAGATTGTCTATTGCCAACCAAACAGTTCTACATAGACGTCTTCAGCGTCATAGAGACCTAATGATGTTAGCTCATGGACAGTGGCCATCCTGACAGTGCGAAACCCCAGGGGGATCATAAGAAGATATCCAGGGGTACTTTGATGGCTGATCTAATAAAATCCTTTACAGTATCATTGCATATTGTTCCATATTCCATGTGATAATACTGGGGGTTTGGGTAGATGGTCTTATAACTCAGGGGGTTCTTAACGATAAAAAAGGTTGAGAACCCCTGCTCTAGTGTGTTCTTATCTCAGATATTTACAGGCGCGGAGAGTGGTCCACATTTCGGAAAGACATTGTGAGAATCTCATCTTGTGCCGTCTGAAAAGTGTCTTGAGAGAGAGAGAGAGAGAGAGAGAGAGAGAGAGAGAGAGAGAGAGAGAGAGAGAGAGAGAGAGAGAGAGAGAGAGAGAGAGACAGACAGACAGACAGACTCCCACCGCTTTAATGAGAGATTGCGTGACTTGGGCACAGAGTTAGAAGTGTAGACTTCAAATGAGTGTGTCCCGCCAGTGTGCCTATATCTTATTCATGGCAAGGAAGCGTCACCACATCCGCAATACTCTGCCGTACTGGTGCAAAACAACATCTCGGTGAGTCACATGATTTACGTGAAGTGTTTTTCACCGAATATATGAAGCTTGATTAATCAGTTAGTACACCATGATGTTTGTGTTGCTAAACTGGAGTGCTTCTGGGAAAAGCAATTAGTATCATTGATACGGGAACAAATGTGTGAGGAATATGGCAATGGTGTTTGCTGATTTCCTTTGATAATGTCGAAGCGTTTGTGATCACAGTAGTAGGTTGGGTAGCATAAGGAGACAATAAATAGACAGCCAAGCAGACATACAGACCGGCGGACAGACATATGAGCAGACTGACAGGCGGACTCGCAATGCTTTTACTGAGTTTAAAGTTGCAGTGGCAGCTGAGAGTTTGTTTAGTCATGTTGTTGCTGAGTGGACTCACAAGTTTCCTCGGCTGCAGTGCGGATTAGGTTAACTTATGGCCACGTTCTTGTTAAGCTTGTTTTCAAATATCAGGTAAGTCATCATTCGACTCTTCCTGGACGAAGAACACGAGACTACGGTCAGAATGTGTATTGCTCAAAGAGATTTCATGACAGGTAGATGTAATTCAATGGAAAAAATAAAGGAAGAAGAAAAAAACTACAAGATCACAAAAAAGGAGAACGAAATAGCTGTGGCGGGGAAAAGGGAAGATGTCAAAAGATGTAGCTGAAGACTGGAAAGAAAAAGATGAAACCCAAAAGAGAGAAACTGGAGCAGGGTAAAGAAAAAGATGAAGACCCAAAGAGAGAAACTGGAGCAGGGCGAGTAGGAATAGATTAAAGATGAAAGGAAGAAAAGAAGATATGGAGAAGAGAGAAGAGGGGAATGTGGCAAAAAGATTGCAAGGAAGAAAAGGACGACGTGAAGAGGATCATTATGTATTCCAGCAACATCATCTGCAGTAGAAGCACTAGTGACTGCAGCGGCAAGATTAACATGTTAGATCGTGAATCAGGTTAAGAAGACTCGGAGATGACATGAGAAGCCGTATAAAAGATACATTTTGAAAATCAATGAGTTGAATCAAACTTTGAAAATAACTAAAAGTCACATCAACTCATATCATACAGATTATGAGTATTATGCGTTCAAAATAAGATTTTCGTAACTTTTAACCTTCGTGATCAACACGGCTTAGGGAGAGAGAGAGAGAGAGAGAGAGAGAGAGAGAGAGAGAGAGAGAGAGAGAGAGAGAGAGAGAGAGCAACATCCGAATCGTATTCCAGTGTGCAACAAATTTATCTCAGCGATGGAGGAGTCACTGAGGAGTGTTTGTGGAGTGAAAATTATGACACGAGGAAGGGGCGAGGAGGATGGCGCTGAGAAGAGTAGGGAGAGAGTAGTAGGGAGAGTTAGCTTCCGAGGAGGACGAAATGATAGACACGTGTGTGTGTGTGTGTGTGTGTGTGTGTGTGTGTGTGTGTGTGTGTGTAGGAAATAAGGTTCCCTTAGATTATAGAAAATTATGTAAGGCAGTATTTATGAAGTGACCAGGAGAAGAAAGGAAAAGAGAAAAAGAAAAAGATGTGAGGAAGAGATGCGTTGGAAGAAGGTGAATAAAGGCAAGAAGGAAGGAGACGGCGAAAGAGAATGAAAATGAAACACGAGAAGAGTGGGAGCAGCAGAAGGAGGAGGGAGGAAGAGGATGAAGTGGGATAAGAGGAAAACGAGAAACAAATGAGAAAAAAAGAGAGTAGGATACCAGGAAAAGAGGGAGGAGGAAGATGGACAAAAAAGTAGATTTAAGGTTGTTTGGAAGTTCATAATTTATACTCTTTTATTAGTAGGGAAGCTGAAAGTTACTTTAAAACTATGCTATTAGTATAACGAGATATATATATAGATAGATAGATAGATAGATAGATAGAGAGAGAGAGAGAGAGAGAGAGAGAGAGAGAGAGAGAGAGAGAGAGAGAGAGCATACATAGGAAATAAATTTTTTTTAACATTAAAGAACCCATCTCCATGTATGATAAAAAAAACCCCCCAGCTTTCTTTCGTATTAACTTATTCATTTTTTTTTTATTTATTTTTGTTGTGGCAGCGAACGTAGGTCATATTTCTTTTTAACTTGTATTCGATCATTGTGCAAAAGAATAATTTCGTTTTTGTTGAGGCACAGATGATAAACTGCCTAGCGAGGCGGGGAGTTCTTTACAGTCGTTGAGAGTAACGTAAAGCACAAGGGTTATCACGTTCTCATTTGCAGTGTTTTTGCGATATCCATGCTATTATCACGTTCACTGCAAAACTACAAAGAAACAACAATCTCCCAGCAGCCTTCTCCATGATCCTATCAGCTATCCAGTCAGCGATTAGCAGAGATGGCACTGTGCTGATATTTGCTGTGTTTTGCTTGCCATTACCATAGAGAATATGAACTCATCTAAAGATCAGTAATCCCAATTTAGGAAGAAAGCCCAAACGAACCCAATTTAACCTAATCTCGTGCACCACAACATGTCTAGCTGAGATAACTAATATTCATGTGATCTTTAGTTAATTTCTTTCTCGTCTGTTGCCATTTGCTGTATACAGTTTCTGCACATCCAGAACTCTTTAACACTCAATAATTGTACATCTCAGGAAGACACTTCAATGACTTAAATGAAAACACGACGTTACTGGATTACCTCTCGTCTTCAGCTTTTTGATTATGTGACACCCGTATTCTTCATGCTGCTTCCCCTGAATAACTACGCAATGGACGAGAAAGAATGCGCTAAATGGCCCTTATATTATAACATTCTCTCAGGAAAGACGTGTAAAAGTATATCCAAGCCTCTATAGTTTGCCTTGTCTGTCGCTTTCCTCCGCGTCACTGGTAAACTCCGGCATGATATTGATTATTCGTTCTTTTACGCCATGTTCTAAGTTAGGTGCAAGTTGGTTCATGGTTCTTCCGGCTCCGCAAGTTATGGTGGCTCCTCAGGGTCACATGTCTGATGGGGAATCTAGCTGCGGGTAGGGACTGTGAGGACGGCTCCATGGGACAAGAGAGGGGGTGGGGAGAGGAGTATGGAAAAAGGGAACGTTTTGAAGGAGAAGAACAGAATAGTAAAGGAACATGAGGGAGAAGATAAGAAGGGACGAGAAAGAGTGAGAAGGAAAAACCCTGCATTGGAGAAAGGATGATGGGAGGAAGGAGTATAAAAAGGCAAGCTCGCAAATAAAGGAGGAAAATGCGGAGGAAAGGGAGACAAGAGAAAGAAAGAAAATAGGAAACAAGCAGAATGCGTGGAGGTGGAGAAGAACGAAGAAGAAATGAATACCTGGATAATGGATGAGAATAAAGAAAAAGTGCAAATGTATTGAAAAACAAAACAAAAAAACAAATGCGTAGAAATGAAATTTTGGATTTAGTAAAAAGAAATAAATGTAGAAATTGTGACAAAAAATAAAACATGAGAGCTGCAAAAATAATTAAAGCCAAAATGAAGGATTCTGTACAACGTGAATTGAGAGAATACGCGAACACATTTATTTTAGATTCGTTTACTTGGGAGGAGGAAATCAAATTATATTAGAAAGTAAGACAAAACAAAACAAAAACTCCTCACTTAAATATTAAATTTGGGCAGCAATTTTGTGTCGTTTCTTAATCCTCAACGTGTCTTGCATGATATGGGCGTATCTGTGCATATCTATCTCATTATGCCACAGTAAACCGCCTCAAGGCGTAGAAGATTTATCAAATCAAAATTTCTCTCTCTCTCTCTCTCTCTCTCTCTCTCTCTCTCCAGTAGTTTTTCGTGGTCTCCCTTCTCATTACTTTCTCCCTTCACTCTGACTTTACTCTTGAATCTTTCCTCGTGTTTTCACTACTTCTCTTTTTCACGAACTTTTCCACTTCCTCCTCCCACTCCTCACTCCATTCATTCTCTCATAACCTCACCATTCCCCAAACCCGCCAGACTCTCCATCTTGAGCAGAAAACACGAAAGAATTTTAATAATGTACGTAGTGAATGGATTTAAACTTGTTTATTTTTCTATTTTGATGACTGGTTAATGAAGAAGCAAATGGAATGACAAACTCTATAAAGCGATTAATCTAGCGTGCAAACACCTACCCACCCACCCACCCACCCAAACACACACACACACACACACACACACACACACACACAAATATACAACATAGAAAAGAAAAATCCTCCTCGGTCTTTCAAAGGCGCCTGAGCAACATTCCCCGAAGCAGGTCGAATAGCAAGCCATCTAGCGAGCCAGCCGGCTAACCAAACCGACGCCCGAGCAACATCCTCCCTTGTTGCCGATCCAGCCAAGGCCGGGCGTGGAGAGGCTGCAACGCGACCCATCAAAAAATATGCACTGACTTTCACTCTTCACATAATTTGTTATCAGACCTTAGAGCAGGGGAAAAAATCATGGAGTAATGACTTGCCGATAGCTACGGAAGCAGAAGAATTAAGGTGGTTTACCATGAGACATGAGTTGTTTCTTCTGAATTTAGGAGGACGACAGGAGACAACCGGTAATCTTTCTGCCATCCTCTGCAGTCTTCCGCGGTGTGTTAAAATAAGAAAATGACGGCCAGCGGTATACTTGCCTCGAGCGTCTATTACGTCGATAATCCACTGAAAGTGCTTGCGACGTTAAAGGAAATGTAAGACGCTGAAAAAATAACGTCTTCTCAATTTCCTACCTCCAAAGAACACAAAGTGAGGGAAAGGGAGTGCGAGTTTACGAGAGATAATGCAATAATACAATAAAACGCCGTGGTACAGTGGAACCATGCGCGCTTTGGGGTCCGAGGGGTCTCCAAGAGCACGGGTTCGAATCCTGTCCACGGTCCGAGTGAAGGTTGGGCTTCCTCACTCGGGGCAACGGTTTCCTAGCGGGTGGGCTTTGAGATAGGAGGTACCCTAAAATAGTATCCCCTTTAGCCCATAAATTCCCGTGAAAAGCCCACATGGTATAGAAAAAAAAAATGCACGTATTCCTTTCCTTTAAGTTTAACGAACATAATTACATCTTAGAAATACTAAAACAAAGTAGTGCAGACAGATGGCTAGAGATATAGATAGATAGGTACGTTTTCCCTACCTTCACTCTTATTCTTTTCTCTCCCCTTGTTTCTTCTAATTCCTTTTTTTCTTTTCTTCATTTTACCCGTATCTCTTGTTCATGCATCCTTCGTACTCACTCTCTCTCTCTCACTCCCTCTGAAGTGAGGACAATGAGAGAGAGAGAGAGAGAGAGAGAGAGAGAGAGAGTTTTCTTGAATGGTCTCGGTATATAGCAGCAGGCAGAGAGCAGTGCTGAAGTTTCGTCTTCGTCCTAATGATGACAATGGTGGTGGTGGTGATGGTAGTACTAGTAGCGGTGATGATGATGATGATTATAATGATGATGATGATGATGATGTACTTCTATCTCTGCAATGAAATGTTGTATGCAGTAGATAGATATGGGCTTAAGGACACAGAATGAACCCAGGAAGAAGACGCAGGTTAGCTAATTTTAGCTTAAGACGCAGATTGGCGCTAGCTATCAGGAAGTGGAAACAAGGTATCACAAAAATAAAGTTGTATAGTGCAGTTATTGTTCTGAAAGAGAAGGATAAAGGGAAAATATTAAATTATAAACGAATATGAAAGGGTCATGGTCTCTCTCTCTCTCTCTCTCTCTCTCTCTCTCTCTCTCTCTCTCTCTCTCTCTCTCTCTCTCTCTCTCTCTCTCTCTCTCTCTCTCTCTCTCTCTCTCTCTCTCTCTCTCTCTCTCTCTCTCTCTCTCTCTCTCTCTCTCTCTCTCTCTCTCTCTCTCTCTCATACTAGTTGTAATAGTTAACTAACTGCTTCTAAAATAGGTTGGAAAACTTCATACAAACAATAAACAGTCAATCTAATATTGCACACTCGCGACACACACACACACACACACACACACACACACACACACACACACACGGCCCGGTAGCTCAGTGGTTAGAGCGCTGGTTTCGCAAGCCAGATGACCGGGGTTCGATTCCCCGGCCGGGTGGAGATATTTGGGTGTGTCTCCTTTCACGTGTAGCCCCTGTTCACCTAGCAGTGAGTAGGTACGGGATGTAAATCGAGGAGTTGTGACCTTGTTGTCCCGGTGTGTGGTGTGTGCCTGGTCTCAGGCCTATCCGAAGATCGGAAATAATGAGCTCTGAGCTCGTTCCGTAGGGTAACGTCTGGCTGTCTCGTCAGAGACTGCAGCAGATCAAACAGTGAATTACACACGCACACACACACACACACACACACACACACACACACACACACACACACACACACACACACACACACACACACACACACACACACACACACACACACACACACACACACACACACACACACACACACACACACACACACACACACACACACACACACACACACACACACACACACACACACACACACACACACACACACACACACACACACACACACACACACACACACACACACACACACACACACACACACACACACACACACACACACACACACACACACACACACACACACACACACACACACACTTGCTCACACATGGAACGAAGCGTGAATCTGAAGATCCCTTCCTTCATATCCTCCTACTCCACTTATTCCTCCTCCTCTTCCTTTTATTTATGCTCCATTTTCCTCTTGCTTTGTTTCTGCACTTGCTACAGCTATTCCTCCTCCTCCTCCTCCTCCTCCTCTTTAAGAATCAAAGGAGATAAAATTTTATATGCATGTACATAATGGTTTAACTTTTACGATTAATTTTCTAAGGCTATTCATGAGGCTGTTTGTCTCTAATGCATAGGAGGTTGGATCTAAGAGAGAGAGAGAGAGAGAGAGAGAGAGAGAGAGAGAGAGAGAGAGAGAGACTGACCAAAGAAAAAACGTAGAAGACGAACAAGGGAATAGACAGACTGACAGGCAGTGACGAAAGACAGTACACACACACACACACACACACACACACACACACACACACACACACACACACACACACACACACACACACACACACACACACACACACACACACACACACACACACGTAAGATAATTAGTGTTGTTTATCCATTGTTCTCCTTTATACATTGTTCCATTGTCTGTTTTTCAGTCTGCCCCTGTCTTTTTGTCATTCTGTTTTTGCATCCATTGGTGTGCCTGTTTATTTGTATTTTTTTTTCTTTTTATGCAGAAAGGATTGCTGGCTAAGGGCAACAAAATATGGAAAAAAAAGCCCACTGTCTTGCAAGTTTCCTAAAAGACATGAGAGTTAACCAAAATTCAGGGACAAATGTCTTGACATCTCACTCTTAAAAGAAGTCAAGTCGTAGGAAGACTGAGTTCCAGAGTTTATCAGTGAAAGGTATGAATGATTGAGAATACTGGTTATCTCTTGCATTAGAGAGTTGGACAGAATAGGAGTGAGAGGAAGAAGAAAGCCTTATACAGCGAGGCCGCAGGAGGGGGGGAGACATGCAGTTAGCAAGATCAATAAAGCAGTTCGCATAAAGATAACGATAAAAGATAGAAAGATGCAACATTTCGGCGGTGAGAAAGAGGCTGAAGACAGTCAGTCAGAGGAGAGGAGTTGATGCGACGAAAAGCTTTAGTTTCCACTCTATCTAATAAAACTGAGTGGAACCCCCCAAACATGCAAAGAGTACTCCATACAAGGACGGATAAGGCCCTTGTACAAAGTTATCAGTTGGAGGGGCGAGAAAAACTGGCGGTGTCGCCGCAGAACGCCCAACTTCATAGAAGCTGTTTTGGAGAGAGATGAAATGTGAAGTTTCCAGTTAAGATTATGAGTAAAGGACAGACCGAGGATATTCAGTGTGGAAGAGGAGACAGTTGAGTGTCACTCAAGAAGAGGGGATAGTTGTCTGGAGGGTTGTGTCTAGTTGATAGATGGAGGAATTGAGTTTCTGAGGCTTTGAAAACTAAGTTTTCTCTATCCCAATCAGAAATCTTAGAAAGATCAGAAGTCAGGCGTTCTGTGGCGTCCCTGCGTGATCTGTTGACTTCCTGAAGGGTTGGTCGTCTCTGAAAGGACGAGGAAAGATGTAGGGTGGTATCATCAGCGTAGGAGTGGATAGGGCAAGAAGTTTGGTTAAGATCATTAATGAATAACAGAGAGTGGTTGACAGGACAGAACCCTGAGGAACACCACTGTTAATAGATTTAGGAGAAGAACAGTGGCCGTCTACCACAGCTGCAATAGAACCGTCGGAAAGGAAACTTGAGATAAAGTTGCAGAGAGAAGGATAGAAACCGTAGGAGGGCAGTTTTGAAATCAAAGCTTTGTGCCAGACTCTATCAAAAGCTTTTGATATATCTAATGCGTCAGCAAAAGTTTCACCGAAATCTCTAAAAGATGATGATCAAGACTCAGTAAGGAACGCCAAAAGATCACCAGTAGAGCGACCTTGACGGAAGCCATACTGGCGATCAGATAGAAGATTGTGAAGTGACAGATGTTTAAGAATCTTCCTATTGAGGGTAGATTAAAAAAGTTTAGACAAACAAGATATTAAAGCTACAGGACGGTAGTTTGAAGGATTACAACGGTCACCCTTTTTAGGAACAGGCTGAATGTAGGCAAACTTCCAGCAAGAAGGAACAGTAGAAGTCGATAGACAAAGTTGAAAGAGTTTGGCCGGACAAGGTGCAGCATGGAAGCACAGTTTTTGAGAACAATAGGAGGGACCCCATCAGGTCCATAAGCCTTCCGAGGGTTTAGGCCAGCGAGGGCATGGAAAACATCATTACGAAGAATTTTAATTGTAGGCATGAAATAGTGAGAGGGAGGAGGAGAGGAAGGAGCAAGCCCAAAATCATCCAAGGTGGAGTTGTGAGCAAAGGTTTGAGAAAAGAGTTCAGCTTTAGCAACATATGAGATGGCAGTGGTGCCATCAGGATGAAACAAAGGAGGGAAAGATGAAGTAATGTTATTGGAGATGTTTTCGGCTAGATGCCAGAACTCACGACGGGAGCTAGGGTTTGAAAGATTGTAACATTTTCTACTTATTAATTGTTTATGAATGGAATGATTCCGGGAAAAAATATAAAGTGCATGAGATTCAGGAGATGGAAAGCTCAAGTACCTTTTACGGGCAACCTCTCTATCATGTATAGCACGAGAACAGACTGTGTTAAACCAAGGTTTAGAAAAGAATGCGGAATGTACGCCTCCATGCAAGACACTATTACCTCTGTTATGTGTTCGGCACACAGAGATGGGTCTCTGACATTTCATGGAAAATCAGCAGAATACCTCGTCACGTCCCCTCCAATTGGCAGAGGCAAAACGCCAGAGGCACCTCCGTTTTGGGGGGATCCTGAGGAGGAATTGGAGAGATAGGACATGATACAGAAATGAGATTGTGATCGGAGGAGCCCAACGGAGAAGATAGGGTAACAGGATAAACAGAAGGATTAGAGGTGAGGAAGAGATCAAGAATGTTAGCCATGTCTCCATACGAGTCTTTAATGATAATCTGAGTCACTATGTCTTGTTTTTTCTTCGGCATTTCTGTTAGTTTATCCGTGTGTGTGTGTGTGTGTGTGTGTGTGTGTGTGTGTGTGTGTGTGTGTGTGTGTGTGAGATCACACACACACACACACACACACACACACACACACACACACACACACACACACACACACACACACACACACACACACACACACACGGATAAACACACACACACACACACCTGGTAGCTCAGTGGTTAGAGCGCTGGCTTCACAAGCCAGAGGACCGGGGTTCGATTCCCCGGCCGGGTGGAGATATTTGGGTGTGTCTCCTTTCACGTGTAGCCCCTGTTCACCTAGCAGTGAGTAGGTACGGGATGTAAATCGAGGAGTTGTGACCTTCTTGTCCCGGTGTGTGGTGTGTGCCTGGTCTCAGGCCTATCCGAAGATCGGAAATAATGAGCTCTGAGCTCGTTCCGTAGGGTAACGTCTGGCTGTCTCGTCAGAGGCTGCAGCAGATCAAACAGTGAAACACACACACACACACACACTCTCTCTCTCTCTCTCTCTCTCTCTCTCTCTCTCTCTCTCTCTCTCTCTCTCTCTCTCTCTCTCTCTCTCTCTCTCTCTCTCTCCTGTCAGTCTGGTGCCTTCTTGTAATACTCCCCCAGAGAGAGCCGCCGCATATATCGGATCTCTGCTCCAATTACTGACAGAGCCCGCCGGGGGAATAGAGCACATAGACGACGACCAGTCTTCGCTAATTGATTCTCGCCTCCACCTTCTCCGGGCATGGCTCTCTCTCTCTCTCTCTCTCTCTCTCTCTCTCTCTTTCCAGAGGTCAAAAGTCACGAGAAGGAAGAACACAAAACATTACAAAAAAAAAAAAAGGAAAAACTGCAATGTATACGAGTATACGTATGTGGAAAGAGTGCAATCAAAAGAGGAAAAAAAGTAAAGAAAGCAAGATAAAAATACAATAAGAGGAGAGATGTGTGTCCGGTAAACAATGTTCAGAAAAGAAAAAGAAAGGGATAAGAAAAAAGTGTACAGCTATAAACAAATAAAGTAATAAAGGAAATGGTATAAAAGAAAAAAAAAGTTTGTAAGACAAATTTAGAGGAAAACGTTCAATAGTTTGAGAAAAATATATAAAAATCTAAAGATATAAGAAATACAAAGTTGAAAGAAAACGTTTACAGATACTAAAAAGAACGGTAAAATGTAAAGGTCAGGTAATAGAAAAGAGGAGGTCACGGAAGGTCAGGAGGAAAATTATATGATTGCTCTGCCTTGCTGAGAACGACGGTCCGGGATCTTACATGTAATATGGTAAATATTGCATGTCGAGTCGTTCCTGTTCTCTTTACTTTCTATTTTCTGTGTTCACTTTTGTCAGTATTTCACGTAAATATGTTGAAGAATAATAATTGTATAATAATCACATTTTTCGTTGTTTTTATCGATATATTTGGTAAACAATTAATTGTATCGAAAGGACAATGTTTTGTGTTTAGTTTATTCCAATCAGTGTAAATTGTCAGCTGTTTGCAGGAGTAGTGTTGGGTAGTGGCACTGGGTGTGAATGCATACTGAGTGATATCAGGGAGTGTAAGACCAAGGGAGACACTAAGTCAAACAGATGGTGGTGTGAATCACGCACAGAAAATGGATGAGTGCATCTTTTTCCCCTCCTTCCTTCCCTTGGGCTCTCTCTCTCTCTCTCTCTCTCTCTCTCTCTCTCTCTCTCTCTCTCTCTCTCTCTCTCTCTCTCTCTCTCTCTCTTGTCATGCTGAACCTCAAAGAATCTGGTTGTTTTCCTTTAAGTTAACAACGAAATGTTTGTGTGTGTGTGTGTGTGTGTGTGTGTGTGTGTGTGTGTGTGTGTGTGTGTGTGTGTGTGTGTGTGTGTGCGTGCACCGGTAATAGCTGGAGAGGAGTATTTCCCCACTGAACGAGGCATGGAATGTTAAGAGACATGAGATACTAGGAAGGGAAGGGAAAGAAAGGGAAGGGAAGGAAGGAAAGGGAAGGGAGCAGTGGGGGACCTTCAGCTATCCTCCTGCAGCAGTTTCTCGTAAAATGAGACTGAATTGAATGAAACTGAATTTACAGGAGTATTAAACTCGGGATTGTGTGAATTTAAAGAGATGAAATTGGGTGAAACGAGGCTATGCTCGACTATCTTAGTGTGGGGATGAATTAGAATATGATACTCAGCTTCAGGAAAAGGTGATGTTTAAGCCTCTTTTATAATAATACTGAAATATATGATTTTCTAAGTTCTGCCATCACTTTTTCCTCGCTTAACATTACTACGTAAAATGAGCAAACTTTTACTTTTAACTCCACATTTTGGTGCGAGTTAATCCTAGAAATTCGATAGTGGAACTTAAAAGTATAATTGTTGTATCAGCTTTTGTATGTTCCATTGTGAAACACGCCTTTAAGCTCAGACGTGGATAGCGTGATGTATTGGTTGGTGTAGAGGGGCGTGTGAATCCCAGGGCGAGGGGTGAGGGGATGGAAGTCTTAGGCACAGATTGAACGTGACACACGGCTCATCCAGTGACGCAAACATATTTCTCTCCCTGCCTTTTTTTTTTTTATTCTATTCTATCTTATTTACTTTTTTTCCTAGGATCATATGGGTTATCCCACAAGTGGTGGTTTAGGTGTTGTTATGTCAAGTTACTTAGGGTAGTTGAAGCAATATAACGTAACCTAATCTAACCTTTCCATACCGCAGCTCATTGATCCTCGTCCATTTAAAAAAAATCCTTAGGGTACGTATATTCATTTGATGCTTTATTTATTTAGGTAATTTTATTAGTTTTATTTTTCACTGTTCCAAGATAGTTATTGATACTTCTTACTCATGATAGTGAAACTTTTTTATATGAGTAAATGATTTTGCTGAAAAAAATATGATTGCAGTTACTAGAAGTTCAACTAATCACTGTATTGTCATGTCATGTAGTTGAAAATCTAACTCCGATTAGATATTTTTTTAAGCTAAAAGAACATCCAAAGCATTCATAAAATTTAAAACTGTGCTTTTTCTTTATGTTAAGTTATTTTTAGGTATTCTGTTTGTTGTGTTATCTCGGCATGTCTGTCACCACATGGATCACAAACTCATTAGGAATTATTAACCACAACGTGTGAAGTGAGGCAATCATGCAGTTTCGAGCAGCGACACACCAGCATCAGTGTCAAATTTAGGTCATCACTAACGACAAAGGGAAGATAAATTGTGACAGATTATTCTAATTACCTTGTCAAGACCATTTTCAAAGATTTCAAACATAATTAGTTGCGTTTCAGTTGACGATTTTATTTCTTCTCATTAGTTGTACGAAATTTCCGTTGAACTATCGATAGAACCATGAAAAGAAATATAGAATATCTTATTAACCTTCTTCTGAACTGCGATAAGTATACGTGATAAGAGGTTAAAATAAGTTTACTAAATGCTTTAAAATGTGTTTAAGAGATTACAGTGTTGCCATGTTATCTAATATTGATAAATTGGCCAAATTAAAGAAAAAGCCTCTTCATTGAAGTCCAGACTTGATACTGTTTGTGAGAAAAAAAGATTATTTGATGAAGATGAGTTTTCTTCATGATCTTTACCATTCTGAACACGAATCCACAGGGAGTGTACGGAAAAGATATAGAAGCCAAACGATCTGATTCAGTATTAGAGATTTCCTGGCTAACAATGGCATGTAAAAGAAACTGATCAGTTCACTCCATATGCCGCTTTCTATGTATAAAAGAAATAAAAGTGGAGTAGTAGGAAGTTATGGTGGGATTGTCCAATCTAGTCCCAGAAATGTCGTTCTTAAGATACGTAGTTTGAACCTTTGAAATGAGAGCACGTATGAAAACATAATGCCTGGGAGTATGAAAGGATGAACTTATTGGCTAATCATTCCACTCAATTAGTTAAGAACTATCTGTAGATTAAAAAATCACTATATTTTCCCATCTTATTTGCCTCTGGTCTCGTCTCGTCTGGTCTGGTCTGGTCTGGTCTCGTCTCGTCTCGTCTCGTCTCGTCTCGTCTCGTCTCGTCTCGTCTAGTCTAGTCTAGTCTAGTCTAGTCTAATCTACGTAGTTTCGTCTCGTCTCGTCTCATCTCGTCTAGTCTAGTCTAGTCTAGTCTAGTCTAGTCTAGTCTAGTCTAGTCTCGTCTCGTCTCGTCTCGTCTCGTCTAGTCTAGTCTAGTCTAGTCTAGTCTAATCTACGTAGTTTCGTCTCGTCTCGTCTCATCTCGTCTAGTCTAGTCTAGTCTAGTCTAGTCTAGTCTCGTCTCGTCTCGTCTCGTCTCGTCTCGTCTAGTCTAGTCTAGTCTAGTCTAGTCTAGTCTAGTCTAGTCTAGTCTCGTCTCGTCTCGTCTCGTCTCGTCTCGTCTCGTCTCGTCTCGTCTCGTCTCTCGTCTCGTCTCTCTCTCTCTCTCTCTCTCTCTCTCTCTCTCTCTCTCTCTCTCTCTCTCTCTCTCTCTCTCTCTCTCTCTCTCTCTCTCTCTCTCTCTCTCTTGTAGCCTCAAGCGACTGTAAATATTATGAATAACATATAACACTCAAGTAAACAAGATCAATATCCTGGCAGGAAATTAATTAGTGTAGAACATCCCAGAAATATGAGCTAAAATCTTTACATTTTCCTTATCCATCGTTACCTGCAAGACAGCTTGTGTTGCTACTACTACTAGTACCACTACTACTGCTGCTGCTGCTGCTGTTGCTGCTACTGCTGCTGCTGCTACTGCTGCTGCTGCTACTGCTGTTGCTGCTACAATTACTACTACTACTACTACTACTACTGCTACTACTGCTACTGCTGCTGCTGCTGCTGCTGCTGCTGCTGCTGCTGCCACTGCTGCTGCTGCACTGTTGCTGCTGCTGCTGCTGCTGCTGCTGCACTGCTGCTGCTGCTGCTGCTGCTGCTGCTGCTGCTGCCAACCACCACCACCACCACCACCACCACCACCACCACCACCACCACCACCACCACCACCACCACCACCACCACCACCTGCTGCTGCTGCTGCTGCTGCCGCTGCCGCTGCCGCCGCTGCTGCTGCACCACCACCACCACCACACCACCACCACCACCACCACCACCACCACCAGCACACTGCTGCTGCTGCTGCCGCTGCTGCCGCTGCCGCCACCACCACCACCACTGCTGCTGCCACTGCTGCTGCTGCTGCTGCTGCTGCTGCTGCTGCTGCTGCTGCTGCTGCTGCTGCTGCTGCTGCTGCTGCTGCTGCTGCTGCTGCTGCTACCACTGTTGCTGCTGTTGCTGTTGCTACAACAACAACTGCTGCTGCTGCTGCTGCTGCTGCTGCTGCTGCTGCTGCTGCTGCTGCTGCTGCTACTACTGCTACTACTACTACTGCTGCTGCTGCTGCTGCTGCTGCTGCTGCTGCTGCTGCTGCTGCTGCTGCTGCTGCTGCTGCTGCTGCTGCTCCTGCTGCTGCTTCACCACTAGCTTTAGCTTTTCTCTCCCTTTATTGACCATCCTGGTGGACTAGACTTCAACTTTGCAATCTTTCATGACCCAGAACAACTGATGCAACACCCAACTCGACCGTCTTTGAGGTACGCCCAACATTCTTGACTTTTTCCTTATCTCTAATCCTTCTGGTTATGCTGTTACCTTCTCTTCTGTGTTGGGCTCCTCCGATCACAATCTCATTTCTGTACCTTGTCCTATTTCTCCAATCCCTCCTCAGGATTTCTCAAAGCGGAGGCGCCTCTGGCATTTTGCTTCTGCAGTTTGGGGTTACCTGAAGAGTTGCAATGCTGATTTTCCCTGGAATGATTATTGTTTCCGTGTCAGAGACCCATCTCTGTGTGCTGAGCGCATAACAAAGGTGATACTGTCTGGCATGCGGGACGTACGTTCCTCACTTTTTTTTTCTCAACCTAAATCTTGTAAACCTAAGTTTAATACAGGCGGTTCTTGTACTATGCATGATAGAGAGGTTGCCACAAAGTGTACTTGAGCCCACCATCACCTGAATCTCATGCACTTTATATCTCTGCTTAGAATCATGCCATGTGTGTTCTTCAACTTGCCAAACACTGCTCCACAAATAGAAAATGTCAAAATCTTTCAAATTCCAACTCCTCTCAAGACTTCTGGCATCTGATTAAAACCATCTCTGATGACTTTGCTTTTTATCTCTTCCTCATTTACTTCATCCTGATGGCACCACTGCCATCACATCTGTCTCTAAAGCTGAACTCTTCTCTCAGACTTTTGCGTACAACTTTATCTTGGACGATTCTGAGCTTGTCCCTCCCTCTCCTCTTCCCTCTGACTATTTCATGCCTTTAATATAAATTCTTCGTAATGATGTTTTCGACGTCCTCGCTGGGCTAAACCCTCAGAATGTTTATGTATCTGATGGGGTCCCTCCTATTGTTCCCAAAACCTGTGCCTCCGTGCTTGCATCTTGCCTGTCCAAACTCTGTCTAACGACTTCTACCTTTCTTTCTTGCTGGAAGTTTGCGTACATTCTGCCTGTTCCTAAAAAGGGTGACCATCTTAATCCCTCAAACTACCGTCGTATAGCTTTAATCTCTTACTTGTCTATTTTTTTTTTAATCTATCCTCAATATGAAGATTCTAAAACATCTGTCACATCACAATCTTCTAACTGATCCCCAGTATGGCTTCCGTCAAGGTCGCTCTACTGGTGATCTTCTGGCTTTCCTTACTGAGTCTTGGTCATCCTCTTTTAGAGATTTCGGTGAAATTTTTGCTGCCGCATTAGATTTATGAAAAGCTTTTGATAGAGTCTGGCATAAAGCTTTGATTTGAAAACTGCACTCCTACGATTTCTATCCTTTTTTTCTGTAACTTTATTTCAAGTTTCTTTTCCGACCGTTCTATTGCTGCTGTGGTAGACGGCCACTGTTCTTCTCCTAAATCTATTAACAGTGGTGTTCCTCAGGGTTCTGTCCTGTCACTCACTCTCTTTCTATTATTCATTAATGATCTTCTTAACCAAACTTCTTGCCCTATCCACTCCTACGCTGACGATACCACCCTACATCTTTCCACGTCCTTCCGGAGACGACCCACCCTTCAGAATGTCAACAGATCACGCAGAGACGCCACAGAACGCCTGACTTCCGATCTTTCTAAGATTTCCGATTGGGGCAGAGAAAGCTTAGTTGTTCAATGTTTCAGAAACTCAATTCCTCCATCTATTAACTCGACACAACCTTCCAGACCATTATCCCCTCTTCTTCAATGGCGCTCAAATGTCTCCCTCTTCCACAATGAATATCCTCGGTTTGTCCTTCACTCATAATCCTAACTGGAAACTTCACATCTCATCTCTCACTAAAACAGCTTATGAAGTTAGGCGTTTTGCGGTGTCTCCGCCAGTTTTTCTCTCCCCTGCAACTGCTAACTTTGTACAAGGGGCTTTTCAGTCCTTGTACTCTTCGCATGTTTGGGGGGGTTTCCACTCTCACAGTTTTATTAGATAGGGTGGAATCAAAAGCTTTTAGTCTCAACTCCCTTCCTCTGACTGACTGTCTTCAGAGAGAGAGAGAGAGAGAGAGAGAGAGAGAGAGAGAGAGAGAGAGAGAGAGAGAGAGAGAGAGAGAGAGATCAATATTATATCTATCTTTTTCTATTTCTCCAATCCTTCCTTAGGATACCACAAAGCTGGCGTTTTGTCTCTGCCAGTTAGGGGTGCCCTGAGGAGGTAACATGTTGATTTTTCCCTGGAATGATTGCTGTTTCCATGTCAGAGATTTCTGTGTGCTGAACGCATAACAGGTGATAGTGTCTAGCATGGAGGCGTACATTCCTTACTCTTTTTCTCAACTTAAACATTCGAAACCTTGGTTTAACACAGTTTGTTCTCGTGGTATGTTTGACAGAGAGGTTGGCCACAAAAGGTACTTTGGCCTTCCATTACATGAATCTCATGCACTTTGTATTTCTGCTTAGAATCATGTCAAGTCGGTTGCTCAACTTGCAAACATTCTTTTATTAATAGGAAATGTCAAAATCTTTCAAAATCTAACTCCCTTCTAGATTTCTGGCATTTGGACAAAAACATTTCCAATAACTTTACTTCTTCATTTTTTCCTCCTTCATTTCATCCTCCTGATGGCACCACTGTCATCACATCTGTCTCTAAAGCTAAACTCATCTCTCAAACTTTTGCTAATAGCTCTACTTTGAATGATTCTGGGCGTGTCCCTCCCTCACCTCCTTCCTCTGACTTCTTCATGCCTTCAATTAGAGTTCTTCGTAATGATGTTTTCCACGCCCTCGCTGGCCTAAACCCTAGGAAGACTTATGGACTTGATTGGGTCCCTCCTATTGTTTTCAAAAACTGTGTCTTCATGCTTGCATCTTGCCTGTCCAAACTCTTCCAACTCTGTCTATATCGACTTCTCCTTCTTGCTGGGACTTTGACTACATTCAGCCTGTTCCTAAAAAAAACACAACTATTCTAATCCCTCAAACTACCACTCTATAGGTTTAATTTCTTACATGTCTAGTCTTTGAATCTGTCCTCAATAGGAAGATTCTTAAACATCTGTCACTTCATTATCTTCTATCTGATCGCCAGTACTATAACTTACATCAAAGTCGCTTTACTGGCTCTCCTTACTTAGTCTTGGTCATCCTCTGTTAGAGATTTCGGTGAAACTTTTTCTCACCGCCGGATTGTTGCATCTCTTGCTATCTTCTATGACTATTTTCATGTTAACTGCTCTTCTGATCTTGCTAACTCCCATGCTCCTGCGGCCTCGTTGCACAAGGGTGTCTTTTTCCTCTCACCGCTATTCTGTCCAACTCTAATGGAAGAGTTAACAAGTACTCTGAATCATTCATAACTTTCTTTGTTAAACTCTGGAACTTCTTGCCTACTTCTGTGTTTCCTGCTTTCTACTGTATAACTTTACTTAATTTTAGAGGGAGGTTTCAAGATATTTATCCCTTTCTTTTGGCTAACTCTTTCGGACCTACAAGGCAACTAGCAAATAAGTGGTCCTTATTAAAAAAATTTTGTTGCTCTTTTTCAGCTTTTCCCCTCCTACATAAAAGCAATAGTAATAGTAGGCTTACAAAGTAATGGTAATAGTAACAGTAGTAGTAGCGGAAGTAGCAGAAGTAGCAAATAATCTTGCTTTGGAAACAGTACGGGGCAGGAGAGAGCAAGTCTCATGTGAGTGTCGTTACTAGAGACATGTGGAGCTCTCTGACGGATTTTGGTAGCGACACTCAGCCGTGTGTATTTTTTTTTTTTTTTTTTTTGCCTGGAGGAATCCAGTGTGTAGGCCACAGAAAAGTGTGTTTGTGTTGAAGACATTAGGGGAGGTTTTGGTACGCTACATTTATTTTCTTGTTGTGTTACTTACCACAAATTTTTAGAATTTATTTCTTTACTTGTTATTCTTTTTAGAGATTAAGAGAAAAATCATGTAACTAGAAACTTTAAAATCCTTATGCAACTCTAACTTGTGTTTACGCAACGTGACAGATTGTCTTTTAGCAAGAGGAAAACGCCAGTGTGCTTCATTGCAGAGGCTGCACGGATCAGTACAAAAATTTATTGACATCCTTCACAGACCCTCAGACGCCTGAATACATGCTTCGAAACAGAATGAATACAAACATACTCATGCATTCATATGTAAAACAGACGAAATACAAGTAGGAGACTTCCGAGGAAAAATCTCCGTGTTCCTTCTCTTCCTCCTTTCCCTCCTCCTACTTGAATTTTTCTCTTATGTTGATCACAAAGATAACTGAAAACTTATTTGAACTGGGAACTTGAGATGGCTGCTATTGTTGTTGTTGTTGTTGTTGTTGTTGTTGTTGTTGTTGTTGTTGTTGTTGTTGTTGTTGTTGTTGTTAGTACTGGGTGTCGCTGCGTAGCTTGTATTACGAAATGGATTAAGAAAATTTAATATTCAAGGATGTCTTAAGTTTTACCAGGATAGCTCTGGGGAAGATGTGGTAGTGATGATAATAGAGATATTATGGATGGTTTGGTGGTGGTGGTGGTGGTGGTTGTTGTGGTTTTCGTCATCGATGAAAGTCAACCAAAAGACGTAAGTTAAGGAAGGAGGGAAAAGAAGGTGAGAAGAAAGAAAGCAAAAGAAGAGGAGGAAGAGCTTAGAGAACAATAGTTGGATTCGTAGGAAGGGAAGGAGAGTTAAGGAATTAGAAGATTTGAGGAGGGAATTGGAAGGTTGGGGAAATAGAGGAGGCAAGGAAAATAATATATAGAAACAACTCGGTGTCAGACTAAAGGTGAAGTAAGGAAAATACTGCAGAGCTTCATATGTATTATGTAACACGCTGAGCAGAGTCAGGACACGAGAGGACGTGAGACACTATAGTCTGACCAGCCTTAATTTACGGCCGTGGGGGTGGGGGCGAGCGTCTCTGTACAGTGTTGCCACGTTTTCACTACTGTTCTGTTTCTCTCTCTCTCTCTCTCTCTCTCTCTCTCTCTCTCTCTCTCTCTCTCTCTCTCTCTCTCTCTCTCTCTCTCTCTCTCTCTCTCTCTCTCTCTCTCTCTCTCTCTCTCTCTCTCTGATTTGATTCTTTAGTAAGTCATATATATATATATATATATATATATATATATATATATATATATATATATATATATATATATATATATATATATATATATATATAAGTGAGTGGCACGAGGTCAGTCACGTCGCCACCACAATGTGTCAAGGCCACCAGCTGGGTGTGGAAGAGTTGCCGCTCACAAGTGAAAAATGCTTTTTTTTTTCACTTAGGTATTGGCATATACCTACTATTTTGTAAAAATAGAAACTACACATTAGCTTGGCTTACGAATTATGAATGCGATTATGCCTCACCCTTGAAATTACTGTAAAAGCCAGTAAATGTGAGCATTTTATCTTATAATTATAGCAACATCTGGTACTACAAGGTGAGGCTATTCGGCCTGGCCAGGCTGGGTTCATCAGTATTGCCGCCACTCACAAGACTTCTACTATTTTTTTTTTTTACTTTGGATAATAGATTATTTCTTTTTTCCATGCTCATTATCTTATATCTGTAACGCTGATATTATTACACACCCTAAACGTACGCTAAGTACCATTATAAGTTACTACAGTTGATATCAGCAACACTGTTGAATATGTATGCCATGTTTGTATGGTACTATATAGTTTTTTTTTTATGTGTATGATGGTTACTGTTGATTCAGCCATCTATATACACAAGTCGAAATTTTATACATCTGAATTGATGGTATTTGCGATGCTTTGTACACCAATAACTTCCATTTCACATCGCATTTTTTGGAAACGTGGCAGAACTGTAGAGCTACCCTCGCCCCACCACAGCCGTAAATTAAGCCCGGTCAGAGTATAATAAGATCACAAAGCAAAGAAGAAATCTTTCGACAAACTGTAAAGTTAGCAAGATTCGAAGTGTGTGTGTGTGTGTGTGTGTGTGTGTGTGTGTGTGTGTGTGTGTGTGTGTGTGTGTGTGTGTGTAGGGACATACACATGTAACCAGAGAGAGAGAGAGAGAGAGAGAGAGAGAGAGAGAGAGAGAGAGAGAGAGAGAGAGAGAGAGAGTCTAGGCCCCTGGTCTTCATTGCGCAGCTCATGGCAGCTTGATTGGTGGCTCTTCATCCAGGAAATATATAAATCAATTACTACCAAAATCCTAATCTCGAAAAAAAATTTCATATAGCAATTTTGAACACAAAAACGTTGATGTAAAACTTCCAAGCCTTTTGTCTCGAAAGATGTTTTGAAATTTCAATGAAAAACGAAGCCATAGGTTCCTCAGTACAGAAACAGTTCACGCCATAATCACTTGTAAACACTAAACACAGAAGCGTCTCTGTCTCTGTGCTCGGTGGTGGCTCTCAAAGTAAATGTAGTCTACTAAAGTGGCCCTCTTGGAAAAAAAAAAAAAATAGTGAATACCACTAATCTAGATGGATAAACGATAGTGAAAATTTTCAATTTCACTTAGTAGTGTTTACAAAAATCAGTATTACATTTTCATGTTCAACACAAGAAACTTTCAGAGATCTACTTGACTGAATTGCATTGCATGCAGCATAAAGTACAGGCAAGATTGGGTTTGGCTGTTTGACAAAGTTGATCACAGCAGGATATGGTGAGTAAGATGGTTAAAGTTACGTAGTTCACTGCTTTTCAGATGCCCTTGAGTTAGCCTCAGTCAGAGGTGAAGCCTGAACCTTGTCACTCTTACACATTTTGTTTTTGGTAGCCCAGTCTACACTCTACCGTGAAGGTTATCTCTGGATGGCTTCTCAAGTGATAGCGAGTATTACAGATGAATACGAAATATTGTCTTTCTACTCCCATGGTTGACATAAAATTACACTGCTTTCGCTTTACCCACTGTTATCCAATATATATATATATATATATATATATATATATATATATATATATATATATATATATATATATATATATATATATATATATATATATATATATATATATATATATATATATATATATATATATATATATATATATATATATATATATATATATATATATGTATATGTGTGTGTGTGTGTGTGTGTGTGTGTGTGTGTGTGTGTGTGTGTGTGTCTCGAGGCGTACAAGTACATGTAAATTAATCCTCAGTGCAACATACCTTTTCATCTTTCACTGTTGACATCATTAATGAGAAGGATGTGCCTGGTGTGCCCCAACAAGGGTGCTGATATTAGGGTGCAGGTTGGTGAGCTTCAGCCGTAGGTCGCCTCGTTTTTCTAAGCTTAGTCTGGTCCTCTGTTTTGTTAAGACTGCGTTTGCATGACTGAAACCAGCTTCAACCATGTATGAATTTGGGAAAGCAAGTAAAAATGGCTCAACCACTGTACAAAGCTGATGATATTTAGCAACGTTGTTCTCGTTGATCCAAAATTCACGGAGCCCTTTTCTTCTGAACAAGGCACTGGCTTCCAGGTCTTCAGTCATCTCAATGAATTCATCCTGTAGGTGCCTGCATTTCCTATTTCACCATCGAATGGCGTTAAGATCCATTCAGGCACAATATTTTTTTCTAGGTCTTCAAAGCGCACTTTAGTCTTCAATTAAATTCTCCAGATGAATCATGGATATTTCTAGGTCACCATCGGAAATACTTTCACTTTGTATCTGTTGTAAGTTTGAAAAATACTGAAATTCTCTACGTGCAAGTGAAACTCTAAACAAGAATTTCAAATAGGAGGATTAAATGGTACCTTTTTCTCCAGCAGTTAACATTCAACGACCCCCTTTCGACCCCCTGGCTATTCATCGACCCCTTGGATGTTCCGATCGACCCCTTTGAGAACCCCTGTTGTAGACTAACCTTCATCAATGTTCTATAATGATTATTATGCCTCCTCTATCTCTGTATATAAATAGCATATTATAATCTTAAGGACTATATCTATCTTCAGTAGTGTTCTTCCTCATTATCATAAGCACCATTACTCTTATATCATTACTATCCAATTTTTTTTCTTTTCTTTTCGCCAAGGATTTTTTTCTTACTTTGCTGTTCTACTCAATCACTTCATTCATGGCGAGGCTACAGTGTTTGTTCCATCAGACTGTTGTAATGGATAAACACAATATGACATGTATGTTTGATTTTTATATATAGAGTATGTACAATGAATAAGAATGTTTTTTTTTCAGTACATATTTGTCTAGAACCAGTACTGATCTCTACTTTTGTGTCTTCTCCCTGGCTAGGGCTCCTCGTGCTGACTATTTTGAAGTCCACATGATAGTATGTGTCGTAAATTAATGATAACATTGTCAGCGTTTCTTGAAAATTAATTAGCTTCCCTTAAATGCTGTCATAAAAGGTTATTTTTTTTGGAAGTTTGCCAAATAACAACATAGTGATTTGCGACATTAAGTAATGGTGTAGATTTATTTTCTTGTACACAAATTATTTAACTCAAAAGTCACTCACTTCAAATAAGGATAGGTGGCAAAATTTCAAGAAAGGCTATTCCACCTCCCACAAGTTTACGGCAGGCTGTGACAGGCTACATGAGGCTATGTTAACTTAAGTGAGGGAAGTTATAAGTTATAAGATAAATGCTTAATTAGAACAGTAACAATGTAAAAATAGAAAAAAAAAATGTAACATGTAACTTTAAGTAAAGTAAGACAAACACGAACAAATAATGCATTGGCATGTTTACCTAATAATAATTTGATCTACTAGCTTCATTTCTCTCGTACTCCTTTGCCATTCCCCTAGCAACATCTAAAAATGTAAATACAATAAAGGCAGGTTCACACGTGTCAATTTGCGACTGAAATTTTACGTACTTAATGTTTCCGACTCATCCCTTCTAGCCGAATAGTGTCACACGTAGCGCCTGGAAAATATCGACTAGTTGGCGCCCTGGCGAGAAGTGAATGTAAACAAACAGCTACCCGCCAAGATGTCTTCCTCCAGTGATGATGCTGAAGCGGTGGTTGCACATCTTTTGGCGTACCGGAAGAGTCAACAAAAAAGAACATGCCTGTGGATACGTCCCTGGCTAAGTTGAAGGAAAGAAAGGAGTCTTTACCACACTCTAAATCAGCTTACATTCCTCATTAGAAAACTGTTAATCTTAAGAAGACTATGCACAACTGCGATCAGATTAAATCCTGACAAGTCTTCAATCCTCACCTCCAACAACACAAGGAAACTTGTGGAGTGGCAGCTGTTTCGTCGAACGACGATTTGTGCAAGCTTTTTTTTTTTTTTACTGTATAATCAATTTCTGGAGTCCTAGATGTGTTCTTTTCCCTCACCAACCCTAATATTCTTCTCTATATCTGGAGACCACATTTTCAAAGCTTACTCCGTGACGTCACGATGTAAAAAAAGTCGCAAATCGACTAACAAGATCAACATGTTCTTGTTTTACGACTGCTTTCTCCAGTCGCTAAGCACCGATTTTGAGTCAGGAACTCTACGTACGTAAAATTTCAGTCGCAAATTGGCACGTGTGCACCTGCCTTAAAAGCAGAAAAGTTTAGTTTTTCATATCACACGCAGGAAAAAACTACGATCTTAAAAAAGAAAAAGCTTTTCTCGCCTTACTTTCCTGGTATCATTTTGTCTCTGGCTTTCAACATGTTACTCACCTTAATTAAAACGTACACGTGGTTCAGGCATTCAGGTGAAGGAAACACTTAGAAACAACACACCACAAGACAATTGTAGCAACACACGCGAACAACGTGACTGTTTGCATTCCCTGGTATGAGAAGGCGCGAGAATAAAACTATGGCTCTGTCATGGACTTTGTAACTTCATCGCTCTATGCACTTTACTAGTGGGGGTCTACATGCAAAATTTGATGAGGCTAGGTTAAAAAAAAAATCAAGACACCTTTTTCTTTGTTTTGAGACTTTGCACGCCTAATATTTAGGCAGGTCCGCTCACACACGTCAAATATTCGGAGTAAATGATATATATATATATATATATATATATATATATATATATATATATATATATATATATATATATATATATATATATTAGATATGTACATATTATATAATTGTCTAGCACCAATAATTGCCCTTCATTTATCACCACCTTCCACATTATTTCTTTTCCTTTGAACTATCATCACGAGCAAATATTCCTTTCTACCTACTTCATCCATAATTCTCTCTCTCTCTCTCTCTCTCTCTCTCTCTCTCTCTCTCTCTCTCTCTCTCTCTCTCTCTCTCTCTCTCTCTCACACACACAGACACACACACACACACACACACACACACACACACACACACACACACACACACACACACACACCAGCCAGTTATATATACACAGTATTCCGCACCCCACCGCTATCACTCTTCTTTCCATCCTTCCTTTCTTTCACCATCACAGAGGCAGATCACCATTTATCCCTTCCCTCTACCACCGACACCACTGTATCACCACCACAACTATCAGCACCTTCATGATGTCACCACCACCAACACTATTTCCACCCCCTCCCCCAAGTGCAACCACCATTCTGTACCGTCCTTTCTCAGCATACCATTTCCACCCATCATGCTAATACTCGCTCTTCTTTACTGTGCCCACCACTGGCTCCGCACCTTCCCTTCTAACACGAGCCACGCTTATTCATAAAACAGTCACTCCCATCGTGTGTGTGTGCGTGTGTTCAGCGGCATAGCAATAACACTGTATCTTAGTTCGCAAAACTGTTCATTGTAATGCAAAACAATTTATTAAATGGAGTTAGTGTATATTTATGTGCTTAATAAGCAAAATTTTCGTCTCTTCGCTACTCTCTCTCTCTCCTCCCTGATCGCGATTCACCCTTGTCTTCTTCAGTACGAGACATTCTCTTTAACAAATGCTAATCAGGAAAGTAATTTACTTCTCTTAAATCATACAAGCAGGCATGCGAGTGCCTCCGCTCACACACACACACACACACACACACACACACACACACACACACACACACACACACACACACACACCTCTACTTGTGTTTACCTCTGTACCAGCTCAGTGCCTTCCAGTTTAGGTGCGCGTTACTAGCTCCGTATCCCCAACAAAGGAGACCGTGATGATGAGGAGGCCAGGAACACGCTCCGTCCGTTCCGCCGACCGCCCTTTCCTTCTGCACGACGCCATCCGGAAACAAGCAAGCAAGCGGAGGGAAAGAGGGACGCTTGGAGGGAGGAGAGGAGGGATGGGCAGAGGGAAGTGGATATGAAGGCAACGTGGGGGTTTGAACATTCATCCTCTTCCGGTATTTAGATCCAAGTAGCCACGTTATGAAACCTGAGTTTGGGGAGAGAGAGAGAGAGAGAGAGAGAGAGAGAGAGAGAGAGAGAGAGATCAGTAAACCATATACATATATGCATACTCATACTTCCATACACCAGGCATAAATACAGAACAACCAGACAGATAGACAAAGACGAGGATAAAAAGAGGAGGTATATAATTTTCCACAATGGCCAAATCCGAAACAGACCTTCTCCCAACAATAAAAAGCTGCATGATTTACTACGAGGGTGAGGGAGGGGAAATGATAATGAAAAACACATTGGTATTGTTTATGACCCTGTTGTTATCGTTGTTGTTGCTGTTGTTGTTGCTATTGTTGTTGTTGATGTTATTGTTGTTGCTCCTGCTATTGCTGTTATCGTTGTCGCCGTCGTTGTTATTTCTATCATTATAATTATTATTATTAATAATAATAATAATAATAATTATTATTATTATTATTATTATTATTATTATTATTATTATTATTATTATTATTATTATTATTATTATTATTATTATTATTATTATTATTATTATTATTATTATTGCCGTTATTACTAATTTCATTCATTCATTATTATTCGTGGCATCAGTATAGTCCCTCTCTGCGCTCGCTGGCTGGCTGTCATAATAGTGACAATTGAAGCTAATCACCACCAACGTTTCATCTCTCTAATGACTCTCTCTCTCTCTCTCTCTCTCTCTCTCTCTCTCTCTCTCTCTCTCTCTCTCTCTCTCTCTCGGGAATGTTTGCTCCATCACATATTTTTAACTAGTGTGAAGCGCTGTTCGTATCTGCTGCATTGTGCTGTCATAACACTGTATCTTTATTCGAGCCGAGTATTTCCTTGTTGTACACTGATATAATATAATGCCAAAGTTACTGTGATGAATGGTTCTCTCTCTCTCTCTCTCTCTCTCTCTCTCTCTCTCTCTCTCTCTCTCTCTCTCTCTCTCTCTCTCTCTCTCTCTCTCTCTCTCTCTCTCTCTCTCTCTCTCTCTCTCTCTCTCTCTCTCTCTCTCTCTCTCTCTCTAAAATTCGTGCATGTGTGTTGTAATTTATAGCAACTTAAGTAATTTTAGTCTTGCAGGTAATGGTTTGGGAGTAACACCAGAGCCAATATGGGAAAAATAACAAGCAATATAAAGTTATTAATGTGAGTTAACCAGATTCGGGACAACACTAGCTCATGATAGGCGGTTCAATGAATACTTTGAAAAGAAATGTCATCAGTGTTTCTTTGAATTATTACGAAAATTTCTGCCCACTCTCTCTCTCTCTCTCTCTCTCTCTCTCTCTCTCTCTCTCTCTCTCTCTCTCTCTCTCTCTCTCTCTCTCTCTCTCTCTCTCTCTCTCTCTCTCTCTCTCTCTCTCTCGTTCACAATGGAATGTTAGGTACATCTATATTCCATCCAAACATTTAGTTGTTCCCATCACGGATGAAGAGCGCACAGTGCGGCTGTATAGACTTCCTCCACAGGCCTGCTGGTGTCTTGGTGTGCCTTGGCACCAGGTGTTGGCCGAAGAGTGTGTATTGCCTGCTGGGTAATGGGTCTGGCACCTGTAGGGATTGGAGACGCCATGGTGTCGTTATAAAGCTCACGAGCTCAGACCCTTGCAGTCTGGCCGCCAAGCAGATGGTGCACAGGTGGTCACCTCCACAGCAAATTAACTCCCTTCTCATCCTCTTTTTTTTTTTTTTTTCTAGCGTATGTATAATCTCTAATAGGATTGTATGTATGTATATGTATATATATATATATATATATATATATATATATATATATATATATATATATATATATATATATATATATATATATATATATATATATATATATATATATATATATATATATATATCTCTTTAATGATATAAATGTCCATATTAAATCTCACTTTATCTAAAAGCCATCAGCTGCGTGTGATGAATTAGCTACATTGCACGATGCAAGTTTGACCTCATGTATTCTCTATTAGTTCATAATTTGCAGTTTTCTTGTGTAATATCTCCTTCCCCTCACCCTTCTCCCGTTCCTCTACGGAAAAAAAAAAAAAAAATTAGACCTCTTGATGACCGATCTTCGGGTAGGACTTGAGACCTGACACAGATCACACATCGGAACAGTAAGGCCACAACTCCTTGTGTTACATCCCGTACCTACTTTGTGCTAGGTGAATAGAGGTTTGCCCAATTACCTCGCCGCGCCTGGGACTCGAACCCGGGCCTTCTTGGTTTTGTGTTTCACTGTTTGATCTGCTGCAGTCTCTGACGAGACAGCCAGACGTTACCCTACGGAGCGAGCTCAGAGCTCATTATTTCCGATCTTCGGATAGGCCTGAGACCAGGCACACACCACACACCGGGACAACAACAACAAGGTCACAACTCCTCGATTTAAATCCCGAACCTACTCACTGCTAGGTGAACAGGGGGCTACACGTGAAAGGAGACACACCCAAATATCTCCACCCGGCCGGGGTATCGAATCCCGGTCCTCTGGCTTGTGAAGCCAGCGCTCTAACCACTGAGCTACCGGGGTGTGTGTGTGTGTGTGTGTGTGTGTGTGTGTGTGTGTGTGTGTGTGTGTGTGTGTAAGTAAGTAAGTAAGTAAGTAAATTTATTGCTAATATACAGTACAGTTATGACATGATACATACATAGTTTTAATTTACATTAGCTATGGTCCGTTGAGCTGCAGCTCCTTAACGGACGTTCTAACTATTACCTTGTTAGAAGTGTGGGAACAAATTATTGACAGTTATACTGTAGAGTACATATTTATGGAAATTTGCATAAGTAGGATTTATTATTGAGACAGCAGGTAAGATTTTATTTCTTTCTTATATTTATGGATATTGATTGTGGTTAAAGAAACTTTTTTATCCTGAGGGAGACTATTAAATAATGTAGCGCCAAAGCTGACTACACTGTTTTTGAATAATGTTGTTCTGAATGCTGGACAAATTAAATTAATATGGTTACTTCTGGTATTTCTTAAATTCTCATTTAACTTAAATATTGAATTATTATGTTCTCTAGTTTTAAATATTAATAATAATGTGAAATACTTATGAATGTCAGAAAACTTCATCAGTCTAGCTTCAGAAAATACATGAGCAGTGGAATCAAATTTCTTAAGAAAATACATACATCGTAAAAATTTGTTTTGAGCTATTACTATTCTATTTAAAAGGATGGCCAAGTACATGCCCATATAGACACGCAGTATATAAGGTGTGGATAGCACAAAGTGTGATATATGCTGATCATAGCCTCAATTGTTAGATTATTACGAATTCTATACAATATTCCAGTCATCTTAGAAATTTTTAAACAAGTTTGATCAATATGATGTTTCCAGTTTAAATTTTCATCAATAATGATTCCAAGAAATTTTGTAAAATTAACTTGTTTTATAATTTCACCATCTAATAACACTGGATTCATATGATTTTTTACTGACCTATTTTGAAAAAGTATAGAATGAGTTTTTGAGATGTTAAGTTTTAGCTTATTAGATCTTAACCATAAGTTTACTTTATTTAATTCAAATATTATACTAGTGTGCAGAGAATCTATGTTTTTATCTTTTAATAACAGAGTTGTATCATCAGCATATATAACAAACTTTAATTTTGTACTGGCATTAACTATATCATTTATATAGACCAGGAAGAGTATAGGACCTAATATAGAACCCTGTGGTACTCCTTTATATATGGACTTCAGTGGGGAATAATTTTCATTACAATATACTGCCTGTTTTCTACAATCAAGATAGCTTTGAAATAACTTTAGTGGCAAACCTCTAATTCCTAAATGTTCTAATTTATACAATAAAATTTTATGATCCAACATATCGAAAGCTTTTGATAGGTCTAGAAATACACCAATAACATACATTTTTCTTCTAAACTTGAATACACGTTGTTAACAAGTTGAAGTATTGCAGATTCAGTGGAATGATGAGCTCTGAAGCCGTGTTGGTTTTCTGTTAAGAGACTGTTAGTTTCTAGATAATTTATTAGTCTAACAGAGATTATTTTTCGAAAATTTTGCTGAAGGCTGGAAGTATAGAGATAGGTCGGTAGTTTTTAATATCACTTCTGTCACCTGATTTAAATATAGGAATTACTTTAGCTAGTTTTAATTTATTAGGAAATTTACCTGTTTTTAATGTAAGATTTATTATGTGAGTTAAGGGAGCTGATATGACAGATGAAGTGCGTTTCAGTATTTTTGGAGAAATGTCATCAAATCCAGAGGAGTCTGTTTTCATCGATGTTATGATTTTCTCTACCTCGGTTGTGTAGGTGGGAGCCAAATACATTGAAAAACCTGGGGAGTTAAAAAGATATTTTGAATAATCAGTTTCTTCTTTTGCTAATGTGAATTTACTTCCTAAAAAATGTTCATCAAATGCAGTGGCTGTATCTATACACGTAGGATATAGTTCAATGTTAGCTTTTAAGTTATGTGATCTACCTAAAAGAGTGTTTATTGTGTCCCATTGTTTTTTTTGGTTACCTTGGTTTACTGTCAGTTGGTTTTTAGAATACATATCCTTTGCTGAGCGTAAAATTGATGTCAGTTTATTTATATATTGTTTGTATAATTTTCCATAGGTCAATGGCCATTTCTTGGCAAGTCTTTCTAATCTGTGTTTTTCTTTAATACTGGTTTTAAGAGCTGGAGTAATGTGAGGGCTAATTTCATTTTTTTAATTTTTCTAAGACGAATATTTTTGATTGGGAAGTGTTCTTGAAATAAGCTGTCAAATTTCATATGGAACAAATTATAGGCTTGGTCAGGACACGAGGAGTTCAGTACATCATTCCACTTAATTGCTGATAGATTATTACTAAAAACTTCTAATGCTGCTTCAGTTATTAATCTCTTACTAATATATTGTGGTTTATAAGTGGGATATTCAAGTTTACATTGGGAAATAATTGGAAAATGATCTGAAATATCGGTCTGAATGATGTAACTACTGATATTCTCTTCTGGTTGTGAAGTCCAAATGTTGTCTATGAGTGTGGCTGAAGTGCTTGTTACTCTAGTTGGTTTGTTGATTAAGGGATACAGTGAAAAGGAGAACATAAGATTAAGAAATTCAAAAGCATTTTTTTCATCACTTTTCAATAAGTAAGTTGAAATCTCCAAGAAGGTAAATTCGATGATATTTGTTATTCATTAACAGTGAGAGAATATCAGTTATTTCATTAAAAAAATTACCAGAATGACCATTTGGAGGTCTGTAGATACACATAAATAAATACTTCTTATTTGCGATTGTAGTCTCAATACGTATGGTTTCGATAAATGATTCAGAAATTGTTAATTGGTTTTGTGTTGATGTGTCATAATCTGTTGAAATATATAAAGCAACTCCTCCACCATGCACATTTCTGGATCTTGTAAATATATGGTACCCTGGTATTTCATACAATGAACAAAGATGAGAGTCTAACCTAATTTCAGTAAACCCTAGAATATCAAACTTGACTGAGCTACTATTCATAATTGTATCTTTTACAAACTGAAGGTTTTTTGGAATGGATCTAATGTTGAGATTTAAAATGGTTAAGGCTCTATTGCTTAGTAGGGGAGGGTTATCTAAAAATATATGTCTTGATTTCGGAACAACATTAAACCTTTTATGCACAAAGAATTCATTCACCTCTATCTCGTTGTTATATTTTCCATTATCTATGAAGAAGGGATGGAATTCTAAATTTTCAAAATTAGTTTCACAATTAGACTGGAAGGAGGTATGAAAATCCAAGTGCAATAACTCATCACTTAATGTGTTAAAAGGTAACTCGTGACAGAGATCCATCATTAACCAAAACTAGCATTATGTAATGAACAACGAGTTGGAGCGATACTTATTTATTTTTGCTTGTCTGTCGTCGTGTGTTTCGTTGCATAGCAGCTGGACCACCAGGAGAAGCAGCAGGTCCACCAGAACCAGCAGGAGAAGCAGCAGGTCCATCTGCACCAGCAGGAGAAGCAGCAGGACCACCAGCACCACCAAAAGCAGCAGCAGATCTTTCCCTTGGCCCTCCACCGGTCGCAGCCATGGCATATCTCCCACCACTCACAGCAGAGGCACGAGCTGTAGTTTTCGCACAGGCAACTGGACCACCATCACCTTCAGGAGAAGCAGCAGGTCCACCAACACCATCAGGAGAAGCAGCAGGTCCACCAACACCATCAGGAGAAGTAGCAGGACTACCAGCACCAGCAGTGGAAGCAGCAGAACTACTAGTACCAGCACCAGTGGGGGCCATTACTACACCTCCGTCGACACTAGCGCCAGCACCATTCGTTGCCATCCCACCAACCAGCGAGCGTTGTATCCTGCTGACGTCACCACCACCATTGCTCGAAACATGACTCGTTCTCTCTTTAATGATCAGTTTTGTATGTCTGAAAAAGGCAATCTTCCCTTCCTCCCTGGTCTTCTTCAATAAAGGAAACTGGCTTTTCCTCAATTCCTGCGAAGCTGCACACAGGTCTTCATTAATATATATTCCAGTTCCTTTGAGCTTCCTTGAGTTCTGTATGACAGCCTCACGGTCACCAAATTTCTCGAACCTGGCCACGATCACACGGTGTCCTGTTTGTGTGACTGGGCCGGTTCGGTGTGCTCGTTCAAGTTTAACTGCCGGTAACTGAAGCTTTTCTTCTATTAACTTCATGATGGTTACTGCCGTTTCCTTCCATGTCTCACCATGTTTCTCTTGAATTCCAGTGAATCGTAGATTACTTCGTCTGTTGTAGTCTTCTTGATAATTTGATCTTCTTTCCAATTCTTCAATTCTTGATCTTAATGTATTAATTGTTCCTTGACTTTCACTGTCAGACTTGCGAAGTACCTTTACCTCGTTTTGAAGGTCCTTTACTTCTGCTTGTGTGAATTCGAGGTCTTCTGTTCGGTTTTCAGTTGCTTGTATACGTGCTGTTAATTGTTCTACAACGATATCCATATCACTTTTAAAAGCCCTGTCCTGGGCCTCAAGAAGCACTTTGATAGCTTCGAGCTCCATAGTCTAGGTCAGGAGCACTTTTAGGCACATCCGTTCACCACGGGGGCTAGTGTGTGTGTGTGTGTGTGTGTGACTCTACAAATATATATATATATATATATATATATATATATATATATATATATATATATATATATATATATATATATATATATATATATAGAGAGAGAGAGAGAGAGAGAGAGAGAGAGAGAGAGAGAGTTCGCATTAAACTGAAAACATAGAGGCAAAACGGCAAAGAAAGCAAAATTAAGGAAAAAGACCTTCCCACCGCATCCAAGACGACCATAGGCTGACCTCGCCATGGGGAGGACGGGCCACCACCACCACCACTACTTCTATTATCACTACTACTACTACCACTGCACCCAACAAGAGAGAGAGAGAGAGAGAGAGAGAGAGAGAGAGAGAGAGAGAGAGAGAGAGAGGGAGGGAAGAGAGGGGGAGAAGGGGAAAGAGATAGATAACTGTGTTTGGGTTCGTGACGTGGATGGTCATTTACTCTTCTCCCTTTTCTCCTCCTCCTCCTCCTTGGCACCATCATTCTCTCTCTCTATCTCTTTTCCTTCTCTTTTCTCTTACTTTTTATTTACATTCTCATTTTTCGCTTTTTTGTTCCTTTTCCTATTATTTCAACCTGTGCCTTTCCTATCCAGGCCTTTCTCACTTGAGGAGCATAAATAACCAATAGTAAGGACCAACAGCTCTGCTATTGTATGTATTTTGGGTTCCTTTCCTTTTTCGTCCTTGTTATGTAATGAGTAAACTCAGATAAAGAAGAGAACATAATTATGATAGCCTACGGACCATCAGTGCGTGAGGTGCCTAAAGACGGGAGCAACCAGTCCTCAGTCACACACAGTGTTCCCCCACCAAGAAGTTAACAATTACCCTACAATTTCATCCACTTTCCCTTTTCTTTTGTTTTTAGTCTCGCACACAACTTTACAGGATGTTTGTGCAAGGGCTATTACTATTAATAACAATTCTCCATCTTGTCCTCGACGGAGACAGACTGGAAGCATGCAATACAACACTTCCAGTTATAGTATGCCACCCAAATTACTGTACTAAAGGAACTGAGCATGGCGGCTTGAATTATTGTCCTAGGTTAGTGGCAGCCACCGCTGCTAAGACATTCCAGAAGACAGTGGCATTAATTTTGTCTCGTAGCCGAGACCAGGAGAGTGATGGGGTCCGGCCAGTGTTCAATAGCTAGGGTTTACAGGCAGGAAGTACTTGCCTAACACGTGTTAATACCACATCGTCTTTTGTGAGGTTTGGGTTAGACTGGTATCGCCCATTCTTGTGCCAGGGTAGAGTTGACATAGCTGAGCTTAAGTACCTCATCTCTGTGTTGAGAGACATAGCCGCACAACAGTCGCTGTGCAGGAACATCACCAAGGGCGAGTTGCCACTGGAAAGGATGATTGTGTGGTACTGGTGAATTAGCGTCGTGGAGAGCTTAGTCACGGTAGAGAGGATGCTCAAATGCGCGCTAGTAACCGCGGAAGCGCAGGTGGCATTAGAGAGTGATCTGCCAGTGTCGGGTATTGAGTTAGGTGGAAGAGTTTGGATGCAGCACCCATCTGCGGATCGGGTCCCAGATGATGAGGCAGCTGAGAGCCTAAACTCTGTTAAGAACATAAAGACATAAAGAAAGAGGGAAACTGCAAGAGGCCGTCAAGCCTACCCGTGGCAGTCCCTGTATGATTAAAGCCACCTAATTCCATCTATTTTCCCCATCCATAAATTTATCTAATCTTCTTTTAAAGCTCCTTGCTTGTGATGTTAAGGACGTTTCACACCAGATGCGATGCTAGGCGAGACACGCTACGTGTGCGATGCGAAGCTACGTGGCTTACAATCGAATGAGTGTATTTTCAATAGCTGTGTTCACACCGGTTGCAAAGCAACTCGTGCTGTGCCAGCTGCGTCGCGCGCATGTATGTTCATTTAACTAGAATGATGCCAACCTACGAAGCGACTGAAATAAGTGCCTATAGCGCATATGACGCCCTGGGGAGGACGTATATAATAAAAGGGCCGCACAGCGCATCGGCCCTCGATCTTTTTCGGAGACAGAAAGCCTAGAGCGTCATGGAGGTGTGATAAAGTGGTACGTACAACGTGAAGGTTGTTTCACACTGGATGCGATGTTAGGCGGAACACGTGCCGCAGAGCCAGGCAGACTTTAGTTGCTATGGGCATGATCACACCGGGCGCGATGCTTGGCGAGACATTGGCTGCGGAGGAGGCGGGCTGACATGACAGTCCCTTCAGCAGCGAAGGAAGATGTGGAGGAGGAGGAGGAGGAGGAGGAGGAGTTATTAATGTTATTTTTAGCTTTAAATAATTATGAGAGGAAAAAAGAATTGGGTACATGAAGCAAATATGAATCGACTTGAATGTGGTGAATATCATCATCTTATTCAAGAGCTAGAAATGGATGAGGAAAAACTTCGACAGTATTTCAGACTGGCTCTAGCTCAGTTCTCTGAAGTTCTATAATTCATTGAACAAGATATTAAGAAGCAAGACACCAACTACAGAAAATCCATCAGTTCACGGTGAAGAACAGTGTGTGAGTGAGGGAGAGTTGAGGAGTCAGATCAGTGTGGTCCTCTGGACCACACAGATCGAAGACGAAGAAAACGAAGTCGTGGGCGTAGAAGGCAGTGTCACGAGTAAGCGCAGCCTAAGGAATATACAGAGAGAAGTTTTGGTGTGGGTTTAAGTTTGGAGGACAGCGACGGTGCTGCCATCTGTTGGAAGCGAGTAATTTCATAGAAAACGTTATTAAGAGTAACTTAAAATTTCTCCCATGCTTCCTCCCCCTCTACTTATTTTTCCCTGCATTCTCTCGCGGTTATGAACTTATAAGGCAAATAAAACATGTTCATATATATATATATATATATATATATATATATATATATATATATATATATATATATATATATATATATATATATATATATATATATATATATATATATATATATATATATATATATATATATATATATATATATATATATATATATATATATATATATATATATATATATATATATATATATATATATATATATATATATATATAATGCATATATATATATATATAACATGGATAAATAAGGAGGGGAGGAAGCATGGGAGAAATTTTAAGTTACTCCTAATAATGTTTTCTATGAAATTACTCGCTTCCAACAGATGGCAGCACCGTCGCTGTCCTCCAAACTTTAACCCACACCAAAACTTCCTCTCTTTATTTTCCT
This sequence comes from Portunus trituberculatus, assembly GCF_017591435.1. Classification (NCBI taxonomy): domain Eukaryota; kingdom Metazoa; phylum Arthropoda; class Malacostraca; order Decapoda; family Portunidae; genus Portunus; species Portunus trituberculatus. Next base: position 5,377,920 of record NC_059295.1, read on the forward strand.
TGCTCTGTACCTACACCTTTACTCAGACCAAGCAGGGATAGGGTCGACCCTGAAGAAATGCTGGAGAAGCCACCT
>NC_059295.1:5382994-5384270 GCF_017591435.1 Portunus trituberculatus
CCACTCACTTATATATATATATATATATATATATATATATATATATATATATATATATATATATATATATATATATATATATATATATATATATATATATATAATGACTCTCTGCTTACCTTTGATTCTTTAGTAAGAGAGAGAGAGAGAGAGAGAGAGAGAGAGAGAGAGAGAGAGATTAACAGAACAGTAGTGAAAACGTGGCAACACTGTACAGAGACGCTCGCCCCCCCATGGCCGTAAATTAAGGCTGGTCAGACTATAGCTGTGTGTGGATCAGGCAGGTGTTTTGGAAAACGATGCTAGGACTAGGGAATATAAGACAGAATTTTGTTGTCCATGATGTCTTGCCCAGGATATCTTTGAACGGTTCACACGTTTCCCTCACTAACTCTCTGTACGTGTTTTGAATGTCCGAGTATGGAGTTACAATTGTGCCGAAATGTTGCAAGAGTTTAAGTGTTAACGAAAGACTTTGTTGGCGTGAAAAAGTCTTTGAAAAATTAGCATTGAATATTTCATTAATTAAGAAAATTTCCTTTTTTATATTTTCATATACGTACATATTTGACCCTCCACCAACCAGTGGGCGTGCGTGAGTGTGTGCGCGCGTGAGTGTGCATGCTTTTGTGTGTGTGTGTGTGTGTGTGTGTGTGTGTGTGTGTGTAATTCACTGTTTGATCTGCTGCAGTCTATGACGAGACTGCCAGACGTTACCCTACGGAACGAGCTCAGAGCTCATTATTTCCGATCTTCGGATAGGCCTGAGACCAGGCACACACCACACACCGAGACAACAAGGTCACAACTCCTCGATTTACATCCCGTACCTACTCACTGCTAGGTGAACAGGGCTACACGTGAAAGGAGACACACCAAATATCTCCACCCGGCTAGGGGAATCGAAACCCGTTCCTCTGGCTTGTGAAGCTCTAACCACTGAGCTACCGGCCGTGTGTGTGTGTGTGTGTGTGTGTGTGTGTGTGTGTGTGTGTGTGTGTGTGTGTGTGTGTGTGTTCTCTCTCTCTCTCTCTCTCTCTCTCTCTCTCTCTCTCTCTCTCTCTCTCTCTCTCTCTCTCTCTCTCTCTCTCTCTCTCTCTCTCTCTCTCTCTCTCATCTAATAGGTTATCAAGATGTTATAAAACTATTGTTAGATTAAATAAGCCGCCAAACGTTACTTAAGGAAAGAAAGAAGAGTTTTATGTCGGTTGAACGAGAGAGCTTTAGAAGGATGGAATATTATATTACTTGATCTTTACCTCGGTAAAGGACAGTC
>NC_059295.1:5384770-5390510 GCF_017591435.1 Portunus trituberculatus
GGTCCTCGGAGGACGAGGATCAGGTAGGACTGCACTTTCCGATACAGTTGGTCCACGAGGGACGGCTGTGACAATATCATCGGACGTCTCCATGCTAAGACCGTCCTCATAGAAGCCCGATCTGAGACGGAGGGCGTCACAGAAGGCTGGACAGAAACTACTGGAGCTACCAGCAGAGCGGTCCTGGAGGACTCACTCACGATTATAAGCACCGGGAGAAAACTTGTTTATGCTGAGCTAAATCTAACGACTCCGCAGAGCCGCGGTGCCGCTTAGTTAGACCCTTGAAAGGCTTAGGAGATACAGGTGGCAAATGGACATCTACTACATGGGTGACTTTGTTCAAGTCCGTATTTTTCTCGTCACTTCTAAGAGATGACTCAACCGAGTCATCACAAAAGCAAACCTAGCCATGAACAGGACCACCCGCCCCAACAGAGCGAGAGGTAGGAGTTGTTTCGGACCGGCAGACTCAGCCGAGCGAAAATGAAGCATGGATGTCGCACCAGTACCGTCCTTCTGGCGGTACAGGAGTTCACGGCGGCGCTACCGAGGCTGATAAACTGACTATTAGCAAGCTGTAGAATGTCCTGCTCCAGGCGATACCTGGGCATTGCCTGGAACGTACCTGGTGAGCATCACGGCAATGAAACAATAAGCTGCACCATTGCAATGCTCCTCTGAATGGAGTCTAGTGCAGAGCAATTACCACATCGAGAGCTTCTTACAGAGCTATGACCGTACCCATAGCATAAGAAGCACTGAAGAGCGAGAAACAACGTGCCTCACCCTAAGGTTGATAGGACCGATATTAACACGGTTAGGGAAGGGTGGACCCAAAAAAAGTGAGAAGGACCATGTTGGAGGAGTTCCTCATCTTAGTCACCTTTTGTACTGAGCTAGGGCACATTGCTAGTATTTCCTCTTCTGGAAATTCATAGAGGTCCTGACTATAAACACAACCTTTGCTAAAAAGGTGGATGAGCCTTAACAGTCTCAAACATGCTGCATGGGAGGTTGCAACATCCTGCTTGTGATATCTTTAGCACCCCTTCCCATATTCAGATTCCCTCAGGAATCGTGCCGATTTCTTTGGACAGGTACCGAGGCATGGATGAAATTCACGCCCATTTCTATAGTACGCCACAAACCAACGTGGAGGCGGATCTGGCGGACTTGAACTGAATTCAAATAGTTTTCAAAACATTTGGGATGTAATCCATGTCACTGTCTGAAATATTACGTGACTGGAGAAATTCAGTTTAAAGCCAGAGTAAAGGGCAGAGATGCTACATGTTCATAAGCTAGGCTTCATCACATGACAGAAAACGTTACATAGCATTAGAAGGAAAGTCCTTATCATAAACCAGTCGAATGCGAACAACCGTACCATACCTTGAGAAGTGAGTGCAAGGGATAGAAAATGATGGATTAACATTTACCATCAAGGAGTCATATGCAGCAGAAATGCGTCCTCAGAAGAACTCCAGAACAGGAGACTGCTGTGGGAGGCCCTTGTGGAGGAATCCTCCTCCTTAATCAGACCTGAAGATGACGTCTCGTGGGCCAGGTCAGCCACCTCACGAGAACCTGAATTTTTTGTGTAAAAACAAAGCCACAAAAATTGGCTCCAGGGGCAAGGAAACCACCTACTGGGACTACAATGGGAGAGCGCTGGCTGCCGTGGACGGGGTACCTCGTCCCCATGCGGACCAGTCGTTTTAAAAAAAGGCCCCACATGATACGAATGTTTGTCCACGACAGAGCTGAGATCTCCTCCCAAAGCATCCCAGCCTGGACACCCAACCATCCAGCACAGGACAGCCCCATTGGGCGATCCTCCAGGGAGCCCTACGTAGGCTGCCAGTGGACCAGCGGGCCACCGCTGGAGGATCACACAATAGGGGCCGTCCTGTGCTGGATGGTTGGGTGTCAGGCTGGGATGCTTTGGGAGGGGTCTCAGCTCTGTCGTGGACAAACTTTCATATCATGTGGGACCTTTTTAAAACGACTGGTCCGCATGGGGACGAGTTACCCGTCCACGGCAGCCAGCACTCCCTCTTGTTCAGGTGGTTTCCTTGCTCCTGGAGCCATTTTTGTGTAACTTTATATATGGTGAAACACTATCAGGTTCTTGGTGGCTGGGAGACGTCATCTTCAGGTCTGGTGAAGGAGGATTCTCCTCACACAAACTCCGCAACAGTCTCCTGTTCTGGGAGTTCTTCTGAGGACGTGTTTTCTGCATAAGACTCTTTGATGGTAAATGTTAACCCATCATTTTCTTATCATGCACTGCACTCACTTCTCGTGTATGGCAGTTCTACGCATTCGACTTGTTTATGATAAGGACTTTCCATCTAACCGCTGCTGTGACTTTTCTTTCATGTGACGAAGCCGTCGTGGCTTAGCATCACTGCCTGCTGCTAACTCTGGTTTTAAAACAGAACTTCTCCACTCTCGCAATATTTCCGGACAGTGACACGGATTACATCCCAAATCTTTTGACAACCATTCAGAGAATTCAGTTCCTGAAGTCCGCCAGATCCCGCCTCCACGTTGGTTTGTCGTACTAGAAATGGGCGCGAATTTCATCCATGCCTCCCGGTACTGTCCAAAGAGATCGGCATGATTCCTGAAGGAAACCTCAAGAAATACGGGAAGGGGTGCTCGTGCAGCAAAGATATTACGCAGGCAAGGATGTTGCATCTCCCCTGCCCTACTGACAGCATGTTTGAGACTAAGGCTCATCCCACCTTTAATTATAGTAAAGGTTGTGTGTACAGTCAGGATCTCTGAATTTCCTGAGGAGGAAATACTGGCTGTGTTCTAGCTCAGTTCAAAGGTGACTAAGATGAGGAATTCCTCCAACATGGTCCTTCTCACCTTTTTTGGGTCCACCCTTCCTGACCGTGTTCATATCGGACCTATCAATCTTAGGGTGAGGCATTTTGTTTCTCTTCCTCTTCAGTGTTTTCTCATGCTATGGTATGGGTACGTGTAAAAACTCTGTGGAAGCTTCTCAATGTGGTAATTGCTCTGCACTAGACTCACTCTGAGGAGCATTGCAATGCTTGCTGCTTATTGTTTCCGTCGCCGTGATGCTCACCAGGCACGTTCCAGGCAATGCCCTAGGTATCGCCTGGAGCAGGACTTCTACAGCCTTGCCTCAGTTCATCAGCCTCGGTAGCCCGCCGTGAACTCCTGCCCAGAAGCCGACACTGGTGCGACATCCTGCTTCATTGCCTGCACGCCTTTGGTTGAGTCTGCCGGTCAGACAACTTCTGCTATCTCTCGCTCTGTTGGGCGAATGGTCCTGTTCATTATGTGGTTTGCCCTTCTGATCCGATGACTCGATTTGGAGTCACATGCAAGAAGCGACGAGAATAGTACGGACTTGACCAAACTAACCCATGTAGTAGATGTCCATTTGCCTCCTGCATCTCCTAAGCTTTTGAAGAGCATGACCAAAGGGCACTGCGGCTCCAAGCGGCACCGTCGTTAGAACCTCGAAGTCTAAGGTTCTCCCGGTGCGCGTAATCGTGAGTCCTCCAGGGACCGCTCTCCAGTGTTTCTTCCATGTGACCCTCTGTCTCAGATCGGCTTCTTGTGAGGACGGTCTTTGCATGGAGAACGTCCCGATGATATTGTCACAGCCGTCCTCGTGGAATCACTGTCAGCATCCTGACTCGTCCTCCGAGGACCGGTAGGAGTGATGATGGCTTCGCGTCACTCACCGATAGGCGAAAGGCTGCGGTCCAACGACCCGGCACATCTCAACTCGGTGTCTTTTTATCGCTTGATTATTTCTAGTCAGGTCACGGGCAGCCTCAAAAGGTTTTCTGCCGTCCACCCAAATAGTCATCTTCAAGCTTCTACAGTGGAACTGTAAGGCCCGCCTCGTGGAACTCTGAGCTTTGTCGGAGTTCTCTCCAGCCTGTAGCTCTACAAGAGACTATGCTGATAGTACTTATTCTAGTCCTCCTATCGTGCCTTTTTAGCACTCCTTTCCTGACCAGAACGGTGGCACAGCTATTCTAGTCCGTCAGGATACCTGTTATCCCTGCAACTCAACTCTCCCCTTCAGGTGGTTGCTGTTAAGGTCTTTATGGGACGATGTACCATTTGCAGTTTATATCTCCTCCTCGGCTTCCTGTCTCCAGGGGTGAGCTTGACGGCCTGGTGCGTCAGCTGACTCCGCCTTTCCTCTTGTTGGGAGATTTTAACGGCCGTCACCCATTGTGGGATGAAGGTGCTAGTAATCCTCGTGGGGTTTTAATCGGTTCTTTTATTGAGGATGACGGATTGGAGGTTTTAAATTCTGGGGATGTTACACATTTCCATAGTCCTACTGGGACTTTTACAGCTATCGATCTTTCTCTTTGTACATCTAATTCTTTCCTTGATTTAATTGTGGCGGGTCCTACCAGATTTACACGGTAGTGACCACTTTCCGATTTTATTAGGAATCTGTGAACTCTGAGCCACAGTCCCGGCCCCCACGCTGGGTTTTAGACAAGGCAGATTGGCCTCGATTCACAGATCTTAGCTCTTTTATCCGTCCGTTGGCTGACTTTTCTACTTGTGCTGAGGCTGTTGATTATTTTACCGATTTTTTATTTCAGTAGCGCTTCAGACAATCCCTAGGACGTCCGGTCGCTTTACTAAGCGTCCGTTCCTTGGTGGAACGCAGCATGCACTGAACGCGGTGAAAGAAACGGGCAGCTTTCTCTCTCCGACATCGTGGGGACCCGCAGTGTCTGGAAGCTTTTCGGCGCTGCCGAGCTCGAGCCCGCCGCGTTTTGAAAGAGGCACAAAGAGCCTCTTGGAAAGCTTATGTCTCTTCCATTAACGCCCGCACCTCTTACGGATGTCTTTAACAAAGTCCGCCAAATTGCTGGGAAGTATTCTGCTCCTTCCCCACCAGTTTTGTTGTCTTCTGGGCGAACGGTGGCAGACCCTAGGACTGTCGCCGACCTCTTCGCAGAGCACTTTGCCAGTGTTTCCCGGAGGGATCCTGCAGCCCCTGGCGCACGTCACCGCCAGAGAATGGAATCTCTCGGAATAAATTTTTCTTCCACAGGAGGAGTCTTATAATGTCCCTTCTCTGCCTCCGAGTTGCGGACTGCTTTGTCCCAGTGTCATGACTCTTCTCCTGGCCCAGATGATATTCCTTATGCCTTCTTGCGCCACATGTCTGACAGTGCTTTTAACTTTTTATTAAATCTTTATAATATGATTTGGCATACCGGTGACTTTCCATCTTCTTGGGCTGTGGCAGTGGTTCTCCCATTTCCGAAGCCTGGGAAAGATAATCTTCAGGCTACGAACTATCGTCCTATATCTTTGACGTCCTGCATTTGTAAAGTATTAGAAAAGATGGTAAATGTAAGACTCATGTGGTACTTGGAGAGGGGGAAGTACTTGTCATCGGTACAGTACGGCTTCCGAAAGATGAGGTCTACTACTGATGCTCTTTTATCCCTAGAGTCTTCTATTTGTGAGGCCTTCGCTAATCACCATCATCAAGTAACAGTGTTTTTTTACCTGGAGAAGGCCTACGACACGGCTTGGTGTCATGGCATTTTACAGTCTTTGTTTAATTTTGGCCTTCGTGGCCACCTTCCTATTTTTATTCAGCAGTTTTTATCCAGACGTCTCTTACGGGTTCGAGTGGGGAGTGTTCTCTCTGATGGTGTCCCACAGGGAAGTATTCTTAGTGTTACACTATTCGCAGTCGCCA